>NC_091190.1:14723471-14773471 GCF_040958095.1 Procambarus clarkii | reverse complement strand
ATTTTATTTGACATCAGTTGTCGCTAAGCTGTTGGTGTGGAGTTAGGTGTTGTGGGGGGGTCGTCATCAGGTGTTGTGGGGGGGTCGTCATCAGGTGTTGTGGGGGGGTCGTCATCAGGTGTTGTGGTGGGGAGGGGGTCGTCATCAGGTGTTGTGGGAGGGGAGGGGTCGTCATCAGGTGTTGTGGGAGGGGAGGGGTCGTCAGATGTTGTGGGGGGGTTGTCATCAGGTGTTGTGGGGGGGTCGTCATCAGGTGTTGTGGGGTGGTCGTCATCAGGTGTTGTGGGGGTGGTCGTCATCAGGTGTTGTGGGGGTGGTCGTCATCAGGTGTTGTGGGGGGGTCGTCATCAGGTGTTGTGGGGGGGGGGTCATCAGGTATTGTGGGGGGTTGTCATCAGGTGTTGTGGGGGGGTCGTCATCAGGTGTTGTGGGGGGGGGTCGTCATCAGGTGTTGTGGGAGGGGAGGGGTCGTCAGATGTTGTCTTGTCCAAGGGAGTTTTAAGCTGTTCATAATGTTGCATGTTGTTTATATAAGAGAATAGTATTGGAAGCAGGTAAGATTGAGTCTTCACGAAGTGCTTGAAGGTGATCATTTGCTGTTCTGCTTTGACCTACAAGTTTACCGTATCCTTGAGTTACGTGGAGATGTTGATTTCCCTGAGCCTAAGCAAGAGATTCATGTTGAACATCACTGTGACTGCCTTCCTCATGGTGTTATTGGTAATGTAGGGACATACCCAAGCTCTATTCTATCTTAGGATAACCCCCACAATTCCATGGGTCTGAATTATTGTAATGTATGTCGTGAGACAGTTCGGGTAGTGTTGGGGCAGGCCTAGTGTGCTTCTGTGGTGGTGTGAAGGGGTGATGTCTGTGGCGGTGTGAAAGGGTGATGTCTGTGGCGGTGTGAAAGGGTGATGTCTGTGGCGGCCATGAAAGTAATCAGCAGAGAAGAGAGTTACATTACAGAGGCAAATAATATCAGAATAATGGTGTCACTGAATCGACTATCACTTTGTATTCCAGAGTGCAGACTCCCCTGATAATTTTGGGGGAGGGTGGCGACATGACGCCCCCCTTCACAGCCCGCGTCATTATTTTCCCCTAACACATTCTTTCTTCCCCCCCTCTTGTGTTGAAGTTTCCACTCTGCACAAATAAAGGAGTTGGCAATTGTCTTATCTCTGGGGTCTGGTTTGAGGCTGGTGGCTGGCACGTCTCGAGGGAGCTCTCACAGCCTCCTTACTCCTCAGGAGTAAGACGTATCTCACCTTGTTCTCTTCCTTCTCTCTTCTTTACCTCCTCCTCCTCCTCCTCCTCCTGTGCCATATTTCTCATGCTGATGACAACGAGGAAGGTGGAGCTTTGCGTCGCTTGCAGCCCACTACCTCACTATCCTCCCCACCCACACCCACATACCTCTCCACCCACACCTATCCACCATGGTCTCCACATCCACACTTCCCCACGCTAGCCTCATCCAATCCCACTTCCTTACCATTGCCTTCGTTCCCCATCTTCCGACAACCGCTTTCCTATCCATGGGGGCTAGTGGATCCCATACCCATCCTGTGGGCGGTAGTGGACCCCATACTCATCATGTGGGTGGTAGTGGACCCACATATTTCTCAGCGTCCTTAATTTCCTTTTCTCACCCCTGGCCCCAGCCTCACCCCTGGCCCCAACTGCGTCCCAGGCCACAAGTTGCTCGGGCGCCAACTTGTGGCTTGGTGTGGCCAGGCTACAAGGGGAAACAAGCCACCTCCTGCAAAGTTTGAAGTTGCCCCCGGATATTTGGACGCCTTGGCTGCTGCCGCCCTCGTTGCCGCCCACGCTGCCGCCCGCGCTGCCGCCCACGCTACCGCCCGCGCTGCCGCCCACGCCGCCGCCCACGCCGCCGCCCACGCCGCCGCCTACGCCGCCGCCCGCCCCGGCACCCACATTTCCTCCATTGCTGTTTTGCCATAGCTGTGATTGTGGGGGTTGAAATTTAGCTCTTAGACCCCAGTTTATTTTTAACTGTAGGTCTCCTGGTTCAATTTCCCGACCCTTTTTTATCATACATACTTTCATGCATACATAAATACATACACAAGTGTGAATGGAGTTATCCTCTCCTGCTATCGTGACGAGCATACGATGCTTGTGGTATCTGCGTACCAAGCTTCAGAGACTTCTTCACCCTACACTTAACTCTCTCGAAGTCGAAATAGTAGTTTAACATGTGCGTAATTGAAATGGTTTTTTATTTGTTTTTATTTAATATTTGTATACGCTTGTATAGTTATAGAAATATTATGAGTTGGGATAGTTGATAGTTATGAGTTGGCAGGTGGTTGATAGTTGAAATAATATTTCTTGACGTCATTAATTTTCAATATTTATATTATGGACACTGATGAATGCACTTTCTTCCCCCCCCCCCTTATACCTGGCAGTATAAGGGGGAAAGGGTGGGGGGTGGGGGGGGGGGAATTACAACATCTCTTGAGAATCTTACCAAGTATCTGTCATCCTCAGATCTCATGTATCAGACCTTTCTTGTAGGGTGCTGTCTTGTAGGGTGCTGTCTTGTAGGGTGCTGTCTTGTAGGGTGCTGTCTTGTAGGGTGCTGTCTTGTAGGGTGCTGTCTTGTAGGGTGCTGTCTTGTAGGGTGCTGTCTTGTAGGGTGCTGTCTTGTAGGGTGCTGTCTTGTAGGGTGCTGTCTTGTAGGGTGCTGTCTTGTAGGGTGCTGTCTTGTAGGGTGCTGTCTTGTGGGGTGCTGTCTTCTAGGGTGCTGTCTTGTAGGGTGCTGTCTTGTAGGGTGCTGTCTTGTAGGGTGCTGTCTTGTAGGGTGCTGTCTTGTAGAGTGCTGTCTTGTAGGGTGCTGTCTTGTAGGGTGCTGTCTTGTAGGGTGCTGTCTTGTAGGGTGCTGTCTTGTAGGGTGCTGTCTTGTAGGGTGAAGTCTTGTGGGGTGCTGTCTTGTAGGGTGCTGTCTTGTAGGGTGCTGTCTTGTAGGGTGCTGTCTTGTAGGGTGCTGTCTTGTAGAGTGCTGTCTTGTAGGGTGCTGTCTTGTAGGGTGCTGTCTTGTAGAGTGCTGTCTTGTAGGGTGCTGTCTTGTAGGGTGCTGTCTTGTAGGGTGCTGTCTTGTAGGGTGCTGTCTTGTAGGGTGCAGTCTTGTAGGGTGCTGTCTTGTAGGGTGCTGTCTTGTAGGGTGCTGTCTTGTAGGGTGCTGTCTTGTAGGGTGCTGTCTTGTGGGGTGCTGTCTTGTAGGGTGCTGTCTTGTAGGGTGCTGTCTTGTAGGGTGCTGTCTTGTAGTGTGCTATCTTGTAGGGTGCTGTCTTGTAGGGTGCTGTCTTGTAGGGTGCTGTCTTGTAGGGTGCTGTCTTGTAGTGTGCTGTTTTACTGCTACCCGTTAGTACTGAGGTCTCAATAATACCCAGCACCACTCAGCAGTGCTCAGCACCCAGCACTGCTCAGCACCCAGCACTGTTCAGCACCCAGCACTGCTCAGCACCCAGCACTGCTCAGCACCCAGCACTGCTCAGCACCCAGCAGTGCTCAGCACCCAGCACTGCTCAGCACCCAGCAGTGCTCAGCACCCAGCAGTGCTCAGCACCCAGCAGTGCTCAGCCAAACCTTGGCGAACATATAACATAATTGATTAGAAATGTGGCCACTCGGACTTCCCCAAAAAAGAAAATCTTAACGGTCTTAGTTTTAAAATGAAAAATGCCATAATGATATATTAATGAGGAGACGGGTTCCTCGGCAGTCCCGGCCCGGCATTATAGAAAATGGTGAGCGTCGCCGGCACCAACTGCTGATTAATGAGAGCTGTAAGGTCACTGGTTGCTTCTGTTGCCACGCCCCCCTGTTGCTGCTGCTGCTGCTGCTGCTGCTGCTGCTGTTGCTGCATCACTTGTTGCCACGCCCCCCTGTTGCTGCTGCTGCTGCTGTTGCATCACTTGTTGCCACGCCCCCCTGCTGCTGTTGCTGCATCACTTGTTGCCACGCCACCCTGCTGCTGCTGCTGCTGTTGCTGCTGTTGCTGCATCACTTGTTGCCACGCCTCCTGCTGCTGCTGCATACAGTTGATTAATGCCTCGAGTCTCGCTCCTCCACGCCAATAGTAGTCTGTCCTGAAAGATTAACTATGAGATCATCGCTGTGCTCCAGGTGGATGCAGGAACGCGGATATATATATATATATATATATATATATATATATATATATATATATATATATATATATATATATATATATATATATATATATATATATATGTCGTACCTAGTAGCCAGAACGCACTTCTCAGCCTACTATGCAAGGCCCAATTTGCCTAATAAGCCAAGTTTTCATGAATTAATTGTTTTTCGACTACCTAACCTACCTAACCTAACCTAACCTAACTTTTTCGGCTACCTAACCTAACCTATACAGATAGGATAGGTTAGGTTAGGTAGGGTTGGTTATGTTCGGTCAAATATCTACGTTACTTTTAACTCCAATAAAAAAAATTGACCTCATACATAATGAAATGGGTAGCTTTATCATTTCATAAGACAAAAAATAGAGAAAATATATTAATTCAGGAATACTTGGCTTATTAGGCAAATCGGGCCTTGCATAGTAACCCCAAAAAGTGCGTTCTGGCTACTAGGTACGACATATATATATATATATATATATATATATAATTATTTATTTTTTCTGGACTCTTTCCTTTGTGGTATGCCTTTTGAGATGGTTATTAACGTCTCAAAAGGGCCAGTTAGGGCTTAATGTTGTTTGATTGTGGCTTTATGACTAATTCCATTTGGTTATATGACACGCTGTCATCCCTTGTCAATCATAATACCCCCATGACACTGTCGTCTCACGCTACCAACAACAGTTTCGTAACCCTTGGGAGCCTGTTTACTAATAGGCAGATAGACACCAAAGATGTAAGGAAACGCGTTTAATTGGCTTGCCCTGCTCAGGAATCGAACCCCTGGTTCAATATAATGTAAGTCGACTGCTTAAATTAATAAATATGTTCACGATTGCTTTCCGATTTTTCAACTCATTTATCCTATGTTGACATAATCCTAAAATACCGTTCATTGTATTAATCATAATCCCACAATGGGATTACTGTTCGTGTGGCCCCCATACTCCTCTGACCTTTATTTTATTAAAGGTCAGGGGAATATTATTTTTATTCATGCGTAGTTACCTGCCCTAGGTAACTACGTACTCTAGGCCACCTCAAGAGTACTCAACACCTCAGAGTACTCTAGGCCATGCCTAGAGTACTCTGAGGTGTTGGATTCGAAAGCTGTTTGGCAGATTTGATGTTATTAGAATTCTCCGTCTGTCTTAAGTGGTTGGGCACTGTTCCTGTCTGTCTTCGCTGTATGGTCATACTGGCTTGTTGGCTTCTCCTGATATTTGTTTCTTTACTCTGTGCATGTAACGTGAGCACACATAGTTGAAGACTTAAGTTTTATTTCCAGTTTGAATTGTTACTGGAGAGGGAGGGGATTATCAGGGGAAGGCGCCAAGTCATTACGACTATATAGCACTTGGAAGGGGTCAGGATAAGGATTTGGGATGGGACGGGGGAAAGGAATGGTGCCCAACCACTTGGACTGTCGGGGATTGAACGCCGACCTGCATGAAGCGAGACCGTCGCTCTACCAACGGTGGTGTAGCGTCTACGTCGCTACACCACTAACACCTCATGTTGGTTGACGTGCTGGGCGACGTGCTGGTTGACGTGCTGGGCGACGTGCTGGTCGACGTGCTGGGCGACGTGCTGGGCGACGTGCTGGGCGACGTGCAAGCTCCTGACTAGCTCCTTTGTTTTCATCCCACAGATCAGTTCCTGGGTCTGGAGCTTCCCCACGAGCGAGTGTTCCGGGGAGAGTTCCAGGTGCGGAGCGGAGACAGATGGACCTCGCAGCTGGCCGACCACACCAACCCCTCCTTCATCACCACCGCCCAGCAGTACGCCACGCGACTCGACACCGTCTACGGCAACTCCGTCTTCAAGAACGTCTTTATCCGCTCCGAAGTCCTGGGCCTGGACCGGTTAGTGTTAATCATCGCGCTGGGGTTTGTTCGGTACTATGAGGAGTGAGGAGTACTTAGTATCTATGTAACTGTTAAGTCAAATGGCTCTAGTCGCTGGTATATGCATGCTGGTATACCTAGGTGCTATTCTGTGTTGAGAAAGTTTCTTATTTGTCATAAGGTCGGTCTTTAGAGCGTCTTAGTCTTTAGTAGAGCGTTCAGTGTCGGTATCTGGTGACACAGAGCCGGCCAAGAGTAGAGAGGCGTGTAGGAAGCGACAGTCTTTATCAGAATTAAGAGTTTGAAAATTGGTCTGTGGTGATCTTGAAATATCAGCGCTGAAGACGTAGATGGCATAGTGTCAGGTGGGGTCAGGTGGGGTCAGGTGGGGGTCAGCAGAGTGGAGGTGACGCCTGAAGTGCTCAATTTTCACATAGCATTAGACAATCAACAATTTCACAAGAGTGAAATTACATCATGTATTGATAATAAGAGGACAGTGGCAATAAAGATGTCTTGTTACTTGAGTGAGTGAGACGGAGAGAAAGTGTTAAGTACCTCGAAAAGTATGAGTGTTGAGTGTGAGTGTAAAGTACGTCCAGGAGTGTGCGCATTAAGTACATCGAGTAGTGTAAATGTAAGTTGCCTAGATCAGTGTGAGCATTAAGTACCTTCAGCAGTGTGAGCATTATCTCGAGCAGGGAGTGTGTTAAGCCCAAGTAGCCAATCAAAACCCCTCTAAGTATAAGCCCCTAACTTAAAATTGGTGGCATGTACACTGACCATGATACAAAAAATGAATGAACAATTAATCCCTTTTTAACAATACAACTGACGCAATGAAAACAGAAGATCCTCAGAACTTTCCAAACGCATTAGTCCCATCTAGAGAAGTATACCCCGGATATATCAACACACCCACAGACTTTGGAAAGGAAATAGGCAATATACCCCCCATGCACTCGGCTCCTGAGTCGTTAGATTCCAAGAATTCATTGTTTCCTAAATAACTCTCATTATATTATTAGTACGTGTTCTTAATATCATATAGGATGGGATGGCATACTGCGAATATCGCAGGTATTTCATACTTTGTGTGGTGATGAGGTACTCATACTTGCTGTGGTGATGAGGTACTCATACTTGCTGTGGTGATGAGGTACTCATACTTGCTGTGGTAATGAGGTACTCATACTTGCTGTGGTGATGAGGTACTCATACTTGCTGTGGTGATGAGGTACTCATACTTGCTGTGGTGATACAGGGGCGTGAACGACACCCTGCTGGTCCACTTCAACCTGCACATCAACTACCGTCGCCTACACCTCGATGCTGCCGACCTCTACCTGGTGCTGATGTCTGAGATCCGCAGAGCAGACTCCGCCCCTCTTACTGGCATCTCGATTGATGAGGACTCCGTCGAGATACAAGGTAAGTCCTCTCACAGTGTAAATGGTAGGTCCACTCACAGTGTACATGGTAGGTCCTCTCACAGTGTACATGGTAGGTCCACTCACAGTGTACATGGTAGGTCCTCACACACTGTACATGGTAGGTCCACTCACAGTGTACATGGTAGGTCCACTCACAGTGTACATGGTAGGTCCACTCACAGTGTACATGGTAAGTCCTCTCACAGTGTACATGGTAGGTCCACTCACAGTGTACATGGTAGGTCCACTCACAGTGTACATGGTAGGTCCACTCACAGTGTACATGGTAGGTCCACTCACAGTGTACATGGTAGGTCCACTCACAGTGTACATGGTAGGTCCACTCACAGTGTACATGGTAGGTCCACTCACACTGTACATGGTAAGACACTCCCACCTAACCTTGTGTGTTTACACCCCCTACCCTCGACTCCTATATCTATTTCAGCACGTGAAACAATCATGTCTTCAACCCGTTTAAGTCTCCAGAACTTCATTTAATATTACCGTCGCTGCGGGCATGTGTCTTAGCGTGAACGGAAAAGCGAGTATGAGGCGAAAGCGACAAGCCAGTATGACTATACAGCCCTTGAAAGGGATTCGAGGAGAGGAGCGAAAGAATGGTGCCCAATCGCTTTCACCATCCCAGATCAAACTCCCCGAGGATCCAGGTGGTTATAGACACCGTTCCTTCAATCCTACTTTGTAAATATCACGAGAGAGCTTCGAGTAGCAAGTATTACGATGCGACAAGGATCAAAACCACTTAATCGCACCAACTTGGCACTAAGAAATTTTATATTTTTTTTTCCTCAGTGGTAGATAAGTGCAGCAGGCGAGGTGAAGGCAGAGCGTGTGCGCGCGCGCGTATTATGTTTGTTATTGTTGTGTGGCGGGAAAGTGCTGCCCTCTACGGCATGTTTGGCTGTCGTTCTGTCTCACACATTATTACCTCTGGCTCCAACTTAGCCAAGGAGAGCATCGTTAATTAAAGTTGCTTCATAAGTGATTGCCCACTGTAATTGCTTTTCTACTATAATTAATCAGAGGCTTAAATTGATCGTCTTAGGTAATTATTGCTAACTTTGACTCCATAATGTAGCGAAAAATGTAGGAAAGAAAAAAAATTAGTAAATGTATATATATTGTGCGTTATGTGTGCAATTGTGTTGTGTATGCATTCAGTATCTTGTACGTTGTGATCATATCGCATTGGGTGAATATCTCAAATGTAATTGTATTTGACGTTGCATGTTCTGGGCCTGGGCTAACGTATGCTATGAAATCATTTTTTGCTTAAGATCTAAAAAACAAACCTGATGTTTAATGGTTTTATAAATCTCGGTAACGTTATAATTTTTATTATGTGACTGTATTATGTGGTGTATAAGTTGGATGTGTGTAAGTGTGAGGAGTGAGTGAAGGAGAGAGAGAGAGAGGGACGGAGATTGGTTGATTAATTAAACTCTTCATACTGTTTAAAACGTGTCGCAGCGAACACTCGGCTTATCGAGACTCCTTATCTTGGTAAATTTATACCATAACCCCGAAATCACCCTTTTAGTGTTCGAGGTGGGAGCTGTTGACACGTGTCGCAGCTACAGAAGACGACGTGTTCGTATTGCACCCGTGTCCAGAGCCATGTAGCCACCCTTTGACACGGGCAAGTGCAGTGAGAGTCGAGGCGGAGGAGTTTAGTGAAAGCCTAGACACAGTGTAGTGAAGGGCCTCAATATGAACAAGTGCTAAGGGACTTGATATTAAGAATACATGTGGGCCGGTTAGCAAAGATCTTGTAGTGAAATGTGGGTATGTGTGTCCGCAGACTTTATCGATTTCCTCGCCGTCTTCCCTGTAACTGCGGCAGGCAGCATCGAGACTTAACAGATCACCTCATCCAAAGCACTCAACATGTAAACTCGGAAAATTAACCCGGATAATACTCTCCCAAATAATCATTATATATCCAGTTATTAGACCCATTAGACATGCTGGCATGACATAACAGGGTCTTTGGTATTACCCATTCTTGTGCTCACGAAGAAAGCCCAGTAACCTTAACAGATATTTTTTAGGACTGGCTAACAAGTCCTGTGTATGACAATCGTGCTGTAGCCTTTCATGTGGTTAATTTTACCCGCATAAATGCCCATGGACCTTAATATCGTAATAATAATAATAGAACGTCCAGGGAAAGACACACACACACACACACACACACACACACACACACACACACACACACACACACACACACACACACATACACACACACACACACACACACACACACACACACACACATACATACATAAACACGCACACGCAAGCACCTAAATACACACACCCACACACACAGACACATCCGCTTAAAGTGTCTTATAATATTATGGAATTTAATACGATACTCTCCAGATTAGTTTTAATAACCTCCTCCCAAGAAGCCTTAGGTAACCTTAATAATCTCCTGTTGCACCTCGAGTTGCCTCCCAAGATTATCTGCAAGACCCCTGGGCGCTGCCTCGCACTCTAAAGTTATGAAGCAATTTCTTTTGCGAGGCAAACTGAATTTTGAATGTAAATATATCTCGGGGATGAATCCCTCTGGGTAATTCGATTTAATGTATATATATATATATATATATATATATATATATATATATATATATATATATATATATATATATATATTGCCGTAGGACGTTTCTCTTCGTCCCAGACTACCTACAAGACTTTTTCGAGGTCGAGAGGAGATGTTGAGGAGAATACCTGAGTCTGGCTTAAGTAGGTTATCTTCTAGATAAAACGTTAGGAGACAGACTTAGGTGTTTCTTCCTTTAGGAAAAGGGTAGAAATTATTTGTTTATGAATGGAATGGAGCATATTATCGTACACTTTGTCCCCTAGTGTGTCTCCTTGCTTGCCATATGCACGATGACTCGTGAATTTAATCCTCTCCCGTTTTTTTTTTTTTTTTTTTTAATTTTTCCATAATATTTGTTATCAAATTTAAATTGCTTATAAAATATGGGAACGTGTATATTTCAAACATATAATGATGACAAGATTTTTCTCTATTTAGGAGTGAATATTAGAAAAGTATTGTTTTATTTTCATAGCTTGAACCTCAAAGGGAGGGGGGGGGGGGTCGTTGGTGTCTCATGGCAGGGTGGCACAGCCACAGTGTGTAGGGTGGCACAGCCACAGTGTGTAGGGTGGCACAGCCACAGTGTGTAGGGTGGCACAGCCACAGTGTGTAGGGTGGCACAGGTACTGTAGGGTGGCACAGATACTGTAGGGTGGCACAGGTACTGTAGGGTGGCACAGGTACTGTAGGCTGGCACAGATACTGTAGGGTGGCATAGGTACTGTAGGGTGGCACAGGTACTGTAGGGTGGCACAGATACTGTAGGGTGGCATAGGTACTGTAGGGTGGCACAGATACTGTAGGGTGGCAAAGGTACTGTAGGGTGGCACAGGTACTGTAGGGTGGCACAGATACTGTAGGGTGGCATAGGTACTGTAGGGTGGCACAGGTACTGTAGGGTGGCACAGGTACTGTAGGGTGGCACAGATACTGTAGGGTGGCACAGGTACTGTAGGGTGGCACAGGTACTGTAGGGTGGCACAGGTACTGTAGGGTGGCACAGGTACTGTAGGGTGGCACAGGTACTGTAGGGTGGCACAGGTACTGTAGGGTGGCACAGGTACTGTAGGGTGGCACAGGTACTGTAGGGTGGCACAGGTACTGTAGGGTGGCACAGGTACTGTAGGGTGGCACAGGTACTGTAGGGTGGCATAGGTACTGTAGGGTGGCACAGGTACTGTAGGGTGGCACAGATACTGTAGGGTGGCACAGGTACTGTAGGGTGGCACAGGTACTGTAGGGTGGCACAGGTACTGTAGGGTGGCACAGATACTGTAGGGTGGCACAGGTACTGAAGGGTGGCATAGGTACTGTAGGGTGGCACAGGTACTGTAGGGTGGCACAGATACTGTAGGGTGGCACAGGTACTGTAGGGTGGCACAGGTACTGTAGGGTGGCACAGGTACTGTAGGGTGGCACCGGTACTGAAGGGTGGCATAGGTACTGTAGGGTGGCACAGGTACTGTAGGGTGGCACAGATACTGTAGGGTGGCACAGGTACTGTAGGGTGGCACAGGTACTGTAGGGTGGCACAGATACTGTAGGCTGGCACAGATACTGTAGGGTGGCACAGGTACACAGACACTGTAGTGTGGCATAGAAAATGCTAAGCATGGCATTTGATGCCCGGAACGAATAGGACAATCTGAGACATTTGGAAGTATGAGGAGTGGGAAGCTCAGCTAAATACATCTTTTTTTCAAGGTTACGACACCAAAGCTGTAATAGCAAGTTTGCAACAAATCTCTTCTAATTGTGTTCAGTTATTTTGCATGAGCCGCTCCACGGCAGCAAGGTGTCTTCTTGCCAGCCTTCGTCTGATCCATGGGGTTTAAGATTAAATAATAAGAAATATTCAGGAGGAATATTTTTTATCATTTGATATATATTTCAATCAAGGGATATATTTCACTGTGAGACGTCGCGGCCTGTCACCACCATATTATTTTTTTTTTTAAACAGGGGAGGGGTTGGGAGAGCTAAAAGCGGATCCACACCTCTGGTGGATAATTAAGATCACCAGCTTACAAAAAAAAACGTCGCTTTTCGCACGTTTGCGTTACATAAGATCAAAACTTGTCGCAATAGAAAATGGAAGCGGCTGGCGGAAGTGACGTACTGTCCCGTGTTGTGTTTTGGGTCCTCTGGTAAGTTAGGAAGAGAGCACACTTTACATTGACCGTTTTCTTGACTTTGGTGAAATCTTAGGAGGACTGGGGGGGGGGGGTAGGTAGGCAGAGGCTGCTGCTGCTGGTGCTGCTCTGCTAACCTACGCCAGCCAACAATTACTGGATCTATACTCACTTGGGGCCCCTGATTAGCAGCTATGTATCCGCCCCTGTGAAACTTAGGACATAAATTATTACGGTCGACTCATTCGTCTTACTTTATGAAGGCGTAGCAAAGTTTAGGCCAACATTTGCCTCATAAACTGGTGGGAAGAGTGAGGGGTGGCAGGTGTTGGCACTACCAGTAGTGTGGTGGGTGTTGGTCACAGGTGTTGACACGACCAGTAGTGTGGTGGGTGTTGGTCACAGGTGTTGACACGACCAGTAGTGTGGTGGGTGTTGGTCACAGGTGTTGGGACTATTTTGATCTAAGCCCTTTGTCTTGCCTATATATAGTGGACTTTTAGGAGGATCTGGACCCGAGCGAGCATTATAATCTCGGGTGTTTGAGGAGGCTGTCTTTCTGTAGCAGTAAGTTGTATCTTAGCAGCGAAATGGTGTGCCAATAGGTCTTCCTTCTCTCTTTATTGTATAGGTTTTGAGAGTCCCATCTTGTAGTGTTGGTGGTGGAATTGTGTTCTCCAATACTCTTGTCTGTCTTGAGCTAAAGATCACCAAACTTTGGAACCGATTTTTCATGCTGAAAACTCTCTCTCTCTCTCTCTCTCTCTCTCTCTCTCTCTCTCTCTCTCTCTCTCTCTCTCTCTCTCTCTCTCTCTCTCTCTCTCTCTCTCTCTCTCTCTATCTCTCTCCCTCTCTCTCTCTCTCTCTCCCTCTCTCTCCCTCTCTCTCTCTCTCTCTCTCTCTCTCTCTCTCTCTCTCTCTCTCTCTCTCTCTCTCTCTCTCTCTCTCTCTCTCTCTCTCTCTCTCTCTCTCTCTCTCTCTATCTCTTTCTCTCTTTCTCTCTCTCTCTCTCTCTCTCTCTCTCTCTGTGGCTCACTCTGGGGAAAAAAGAGTGAGAGTGCGTTAGTGAGAGTTCCTGGTGAGTGTTGCGAGGTTGCCCACACAAAATACTCTCTCATGAAATGCTACTGTTTGATATCGTGGTGAACCCCCCTCACGCAATTTGCAAAAAATAAACACGAACAAATCTGGCCTCTCGCCGTGTATGTGTGTGTGTGTGTGTGTGCGTGTGTGCGTGTGTGTGTGTGTGTGTGTGTGTGTGTGTGTGTGTGTGTGTGTGTGTGTGTGTGTGTGTGTGTGTGTGTGTGTGTGTGTGTGTATTTGCCTAGTTGTGCTTGTGGGGGTTGAGATCTGGCTCTTTGGTCCCGCCTCTCAACGGCCAATCAACTAATGTACAGGTTCCCGAGCCTATTGGGCTCTATCATATCTACATTTGAAACTGTGTATCGAGCCACCCTCCACCACATCACTTCCTAATACATGCCATTTGTCTACTATGACACTGAAAAAAATTCTTTTTAATGTCTCTATGGCTCATTTGGGCACTCAGTTTCCACCTGTGTCACCTAGTGCGTGTGTCCCTTGTGTTAAATAGTCGGTCTTTATCTACCCAATCAATTCCTCTGAGAATCTTGTATGTGGTGATCATGACCCCTCTAGCTCGTCTGTCTCCCAGTGACGTAAGGTTTAATTCTCGTAGCCTCTCCTCGTAGCTCATACCCCTCAATTCGGGTACTAGTCTGGTACCAAACCTTTGAACCTTTTCCAGTTTAGTCTTACGCTTGACTAGATATGGACTCCATGCTGGAGCCGCATACTCCAGGACTGGTCTGACATATGTGGTATATTATGTGTGTGTAGCCCAGGAACTCACAGTTCCTGCGACAGCGCTGGAACCAATCGTATTGGCGTCTGCCTTTCCATTGGAGACTTTCAACGCCGTGGAGAGGGGGGGGGGGAAACCTGCTGCCTGGGTAACAGCTTCTCCCCCGACTCAACCTACCCTGGCTTTGCGCCCTTGGTGAGCCCTGGCGCAACTCCATAGTCTCCTGAGACTGGTGGATGCCTACTACTACTATGTGTGTGTGTGTGTGAGTGAGAGAGTGAGAAAGAGAGCTCCGGGCTATCTTCTTCATCTAACTTGTGTCGGGCTGTTTTTCGTCTGTCACTTTACACACCATCCCAGATCGATTTGCGATATCCCGGGCGCCTTCTACGGCCGCTCATTTTTAAATTGTGTGGAGAGAGAGCGAGTGAGTGTGTGTGTGTGGGGGGGGGGGTGGAGATTGGGTGAGTCAAAGATTGTGGAAGAGGTTGAGTGTATTCACCTGGTTGTGTTTGCGGGGGTTGAGCTCTGGCTCTTTCGGCCCGCCGCTCAACTGTCATGTACACACCTGGGAGTTAGACAGCTGCTACGGGCTGCTTCCTGCGGGGAGGGGGGGGGGGGAGTAACAAAAAGGAGGCATGGTCGAGGACCGGGCCGCGGGAACGCTAAGCCCCGAAATCATCTCAAGATAACGTCAAGATCCACATGAAAACACGTTGTTAGGTATAGTTATAGTCGTCCGGCTGGTCCCTATATATATATATATATATATATATATATATATATATATATATATATATATATATATATATATATATATATATATATGCAATTGACGACCACAAAATACTGATTATTTTATGCGGAAAATCCACAGAGAAATATGAAATGAGGTGAACGTTTCGGCTTGTTAAAGCCTTTGTCAACACCAGACTGACTCAATTCAGTCTGGTGATTCAGTCAGTCTGGTGTTGACAAAGGCTTTAACAAGCCGAAATGTTCACCTCATTTCATATTTCTCTGTGGATTTTCCGCATAAAATCATCAGTATTTTGTGATCGTCAATTGCATATATATATATATATATATATATATATATATATATATATATATATATATATATATATATATATATATATATATATATATATACACACACACACGGAGCGACATAAGGCCGGAGACAGCGGTGGTGGGGATAATGTGTCGTGCAATAGCAAGATAATGTTGGTTTCAAGGTCCACGATAACATAAGGCGCCACAGCGATAACATAAGGTGCCACAGCTGGCCACGGTTGCCACCACTGCCACGCCAATCTAAATTTTACCCTTATGAATGTTACATGAAACAGTATGGCGAGGGAGGTGTGTGGCAGCGCCGCAGTATAGCGCCCAGTATATTATGAAGCATTCGGGGAGGGGGGGGGGGTAATAATGTGGTTAAAATAGTTCTTAGTGTGTAGGGATCTAAGACCATAAAATAGCTGGCTGGCCATTGGTGCGTTGTTCCTGGTGTTAGGATACAACTATCGTCTTACACAGAGAGAGGCGTCTTTACAGTTGAGAGGCGGGACCAAAGAGCCAGAGCTCAACGCAAGCACAACTAGGTGAGTACAACTAGGTGAGTACAGAAATCACAGTAACGTGATGCATCAAATGAACACTTTTTTTTTGACCATGTCGTAGCTCAGTCGATTAAGGCAGTTTTTTTTATTATTATTATTATTTTCTACCACAAACGTGGCCAGACATTTACAATGCTAACCAGCATATATACATTTTCTTCTGTCCTCCATAGACAGGGTTAGAGATCAGTTAAACATAGAGTTCAGGGATTTATTGAACAGATTAAGGCAGTGTGTGGGATGCTCCCGGACGCAGGTTCGAATCCTCGTCACGGCTCTGGTGGATTTGTTCATTTAACTATCGTGTTATTTACATGTGCAACTTCGAGGTGGCCAGTCAGCTGTGTGGGGTGAGGTACTCCCTAGATAGGGTGAGTAGGGGAAAAAGGAGGATAGGGAGGGATGGAAGGCATTATCAAGGGAAAGCGCCAAGCCATTACGACTATATAGCACTGGGAAGGGGTCAGGATAAGGATTTGGGATGGGACGGGGGGGGGGAAAGGAATGGTGCCCCAATCACTTGGACGGTCGGGGATTGAACGCCGACCTGCATGAAGCGAGACCGTCGCTCTACCGTCCAATGGGGGGGATGGAGAAGTTAGGGGAAACCTGCTGGGGCTCTTCCAAACTCCCCAATAGAAGGGATTTATAGAATCCTGCTCATACTATGATCTATGATCTATTTCCCCACTCTCCCGACATAGGTTCAATTTCCTGTAAAATCTGCAAGCGTTCTCAATCGTGTTGCTTCTATTGATTTGTAAACTATATGTACATACAATTATATGAATAATTGTATACGATTAGGGGACTCGTATACGAGGCAGGGGGGGGGAGGGTTCGCTAGCAGGTCAGGGAGCAGCAGGAGCAGCAGCAGCAGCAGCAGCAGCAGCAGCAGCAGCACTACAAACTCTACTGGTTTAGAAGCGAGTGGCAGTAATTAGCGCGGCCGTGTATACTCCAACATAACCATAACATTTACTGGGCCCACCTTTTAAGTTCGTGGGAATTACGTCATTAAGAACAGTGTTCCTTTATTTTGCCTCGGCTTACAGGCCATTAGACCCCCCCTTCGTCTGGCCTCTTGCCTGCACCTGCCACTTTAATGAGATGATTTGTAAGGCAAGAGCCATCATCTCTTGCCTTGTGTATGAAGAACCACGACCACCAGGGCACGCTGACCAGGGCACGCTGGCCAGGGCACGCTGACCAGGGCACGCTGACCAGGGCACGCTGACCAGGGCACGCTGACCAGGGCACGCTATAGCACCGCCTGGCCGCCCCCCCCCCCCCCCACACACACACACACACCGGAGTCTTGTTCGACGGTAAGATTGATAATGGAAGTTCGGACTCTCATATCAACTTGGCTCAGTGGTGGGAGTGGTCCGTGTGACGCTCCCACAGGCAGACAGACAGAGAGGACTGACCATGGGAGGGAGGGAGAACTGGCCATGGAAGGGAGGAAGGGCTGGCCATGGGAGGGAGGAAGGACTGGCCATGGGAGAGAGGAAGAGCTGGCCATGTTGGTGTTCAAGGTCATGATAGCTTGACCAACGACACGGTAGGGGGATGTGGAGGGGATCATGATATCTGCACCGTGTCTTCCTCCTCTCCCTCAAACACCAGTAAGCATTTAAGCATGACTAAATTAATTGGATGAAAATAGTGAGAATGTTAAAATTGTGTATTTCTCCTATTAATTGTGCGATGCCGGCAGGTGATGTATACATTGAGACCCGCTTGGGGCGTCGCCATTAGCCACGAGGCCACGCTAATCACAGACCCACGGGCATAACATTTGCTGGGATCCCGCCAAACACACACCGAAACTACGACGTTGGTACAACGTTCTAACAAGTTCTAACACCTAACCAGTTATAACACCTCCTAACCAGTTATAACAACCAATATAGCAAGCTGTAACAACGTTCTAATACGTCATAAATACGTTAAGCCAAGATGTAACAACTTTATTACAAGTTGTAACAAGCGGAAAAATAGAGACAGTTTCGGTTTGTGTTTCCAGGGATATCAATGATCATACTTACTACTACTACTACAGTTAGGAATCATCTGGCCATAAAAGACGGATTGTATTTACTAAGCCCATTCATATACCACAGGGGATTCAAGTACCATCAATAATTAATTCAGTTTGTTAACCTAGAACATAATTTTAATTAACAATTACAATTCGTGTTCTATCTGAATTAACCCTATAGACTCCCCCTATCTTCCCCCTCTGTGGGAAGTATGTGGAAATTTCAATTATGTTATATAGTCCACTCAAACTTTATAGAAATTTAAATATACAGTCCAGTTACTTAAATAAAAATATGTACTTAGCCACATAATCCCACAGATGTGTGGTAGCTTGTTAATCTCTACTCTTCGCAAGATCTTCCTTTGATTCTTCAGATTGATTGATTGATGAAGATTAAGCCACCCAAAAGGTGGCACGGGCATGAATAGCCCGTAAGTGGTGGCCCATTTGAGCCATTACCAGTATCAATAGATGATACGGGAGATCTGTGGAGGTGCGACTGCACCCTGCGTGACGGGAGATGTCTCCCGTCCTTTGATTCTTCATAAATATTGAATCATTTACTCTCGCGAACATTGCAAGTTTCCTACAGTTGCCATACAGGCTGCAAGAGATGCAACTAACGACTGCATCCACATGAAAATAAGACTAAATTTTCTTAAAACTTCAACATTTTTTTTCGTATAATATAAATATTAGGACCCACAGCTTAACAGATAGTGGTATCAAGGCGAGAGATGATGGCATGTTATAAGCCCGTCACGGGAGACTGACAGCCAGAAAAGGTAGAAGTTTACCCGGGCGTCTCCAACGCTGACGCCGCCAATACCGTAAGATCTATCGCGGGAGGGACCAAGGTGGGGCTGGGGAGGTGTCGGGGAGGAGCCACGGTGAGGTGAGTGAGGTGGGGGCGGGGTGGGACCACTTGAGTATGGGGAGGGGCTTGGCAAAGGGGCAAGAGTTATAAAGCACCGCTCCTGTGCCAGGTAAGTCCACTACGGGCTCACCATAGCCCGTGCTACTTGGAACTTTGTTCCAAGTAGCTGAATCTATAACAACAACAACAACTTGACAAAGGGGAGGGGGGAGGAGATGGGGTGTTAATAGTCATTCTGAGAAAGTTGTGTTTTTAACGGAACATTTTCAGAACATTAATTATGTATTTAAAACTTTAAGTATTGTAATACATAATATACAATCACATCTTTTGTATAAAATTCTTATAGTTTATCAAGAAATATATAAAATAATTGTAAAGTAACTAAAAAAGTCACTTTTCTTCATATTCCGCTGTTTTAGCACACTTTAAGAGCTGTTTTACGCACAGCAACAGCCGGTGGAGAGATGTTTAGAGTCACACCTGAAGATTTTCTTTACGGGCCTGGGTCCTCAACACGGGTTGGTTTACCACCTCAATGTGGAGCCCCGTAAATATTTACGACCCGGGGCCTCCCCATACCTGTGTCTGGGTTCACTACCTCACACTCTCACTCAAACACGAAGCTATGTCTTTCCATTTTGGTTGGATGTGTGGGTGTGGGTTTGGGTGGGTGAGGGGAGATGTGTTGGGGTGTTTACGACCAGTCAGCGGGGATGGTGACAACCACAACCACAACCAGTCAGATGGTTGTGGTTGTGGTGGTGGTGCAGGGAAGCCTCGCCCCCCAAGCTCTCCAGGTTTTAATGACACATTGATAGGTGGGCGGCTTTATTTTGCTCCAGAAGAGATTTGTTAAGTTCCACCAGTACCATCGCTACCACAACACGTCACCACAGTGCCAGGCTCCACCACCACCACTATACGTCATCACAGTGCCAGGCTCCACCACCACCACCACTATACGTCACCACAGTGCCAGGCTCCACCACCACCACACGTCACCACAGTGCCAGGCTCCACCATCACTGCCACTATAGGCATCTCCCAGCGTCACTAGCACCCGCCAAGTTTGATTCACGCCTCCAATATCCACCTAACTTTTCCCATCCTTCTGAAATTCCGTCTACAGTTATTTACGACGGAGAGTGGGGAGGGGGGAGAGTGGTGTCCCGTAGGAGTACTGTGAGAAGCCTTATGAGATCCTTAAGGAGGAGCTCTTGTGTGTCAAGAACACTGTCTCCTCTGTGGAGGCCGTCCTCCAAGGAACGAGCACCTCCGGAGAATGTTTGGGGGGTAGACAACATCCCTTAGGAGGTTAGGGTAGACAAATTTCCATGCCTGACTGGAGGGTTTGGTGTAGATGCCGTAGAATAAAGGCGGGGTGTAAAGTGAGGGTGTAGTGAGGGGTGGGGTGCAGGGTGAGGGGTGGGGTGCAGGGTGAAGGGCGGGAAGTAGAGTGAAGGCGGGAGTGCGTGGTGAGAGGGGGAGCAGAGTGAGGGCCGGGGCTATGGTGAGGCGGGGGTCCCCCAGGGCCTGGTGATGCTGCCAAGAGTCCTGCCACTTTAAATCTAAAAGTGAAGTCGTCTGCCTCGGAAGTGATTTTCATATGGAAATCCATCCTTAGGATCCGTCACTCCCCGGGGGTGCGTCACTCCCCGGGGGTGCGTCACTCCCCGGGGGTGCGTCACTCCCCGGGGGTACGTCACTCCCCGGGGGTGCGTCACTCCCCGGGGGTACGTCACTCCCCGGGGGTGCGTCACTCCCCGGGGGTACGTCACTCCCCGGGGGTACGTCACTCCCCGGGGGTGCGTCACTTCCTGTAAAGCACGTTTGAGCAGGCCAAGCAAGGACAAGTACGTAGGTACTCAGATCAACTGTAGCTTTCAACTTTTCTTGAACAGTGTTCGAATCTCGTCTCGAATAATGTTTCACCCACGTACTGCAAATACTAATAAATGTCTACAGAACGTCGCCTACAGCCCGTCCTCCAAACAAATCCCAAAAGTGATTCCATGCACCCGCCAAACCCCCTATTTATAAATGGAAAAACGGTTTACACACGACTAACAATTGATTTCGTTCGAACACTTCTAGAACAAGTGCTTCACTGACGAATTTTGTTCGAACCACAACGCTGTAAATGCTTCACCCACCTAATACAAATAATCGCCAACAGAACCTAAACACCTAACCTAACCTATGCCTATATATGCACAATATGCTAATATATTATAAGATTAATTTATATTTGAGAAAATTCCCGTTTTCAATGAACAGCATGTACAAATTTATTTATGAGTCTGTGGGGTCGACCGCTGGATGTAATGGACTTGAGTCGAGGACGGGTCGTAGCCTGACAGGTCGTAGCCTAACCTAGGACTAAATGTACACCACAGTTTCAATATATAATAATATATTATAATTTAAAAGTGTTAATTTTGAATACAAGATTCACTAAAATTAACGAATGCGTCTTTGGGGGCGATCGCAGCTTGGAATAGCATGGCTTGAGGATGGGTGGTGAAGTATATATATTTCCTGTGGAACAAAGGTGAACAAAGTCGGGTCTCAACCGAAAGGTCCCGGGTTCAATTCTCACGGCAGGACTGAAGCATTTGAGTAACGTGTTCTTTCATCTGACGCCTTTGTTGACGTAGCAGCAAATAGGTACCTGGGAGTTGGACAAATCTTGTGGGTTGAAGCCTAGGAAAGGTCAGTAGATGACCTAGGGGAGGGTGGATCTCTATAAGCCTGGCCTGGCCTGGCTTTCTGTTATATGAGAGGCCATACATTTAATTAACTTGGATCATCTGGGATTCGAATTCGGGCCTGAATCATGCAATACCCGACTCGGGATCGACGGGGTTGATTACGACCGCGTGGTCTAGCTACCCCTAACCCACTAACAACAACAACACGGACGAGGTAAGGTGGTGGACTCTGCCTTGTTTAACCGCGCGATTCATTACCCGGACCACGATAACTGCGTCCCACCTGACTGTAATGTGTGCTCCGCCCTTTGTTTGGTAGTGGAGGGCTTCAGCAGGTCGTAGTATACGTTAGAGTAATGATATGATATAAACTGTATTCGTAAGTGTTTTATCAGTTACATATTCATTCTGGGGTTTTAAGTTGCATTTGTCAATATGAGAAAATTTACCTATTTCTATTAATTGTTGTTAAATTATTAGTTTCCCAATAATTGTTTCCCAACGTCAATAAACTGTCGTACTTAAGTGTCCTTATCCTAACCTACCAGAGGAACCAAAACAAAAAACGGGACAGTATGTCAATTTCGCGACCATTTTCTAGTGCGACAATTTTTCTACCGTAGGTAGAGTGTGCGTCAAAATGGGACGTTCTATTAGGAGGACGGGTTGAACACAAGGGCAGTGTATTGTAGTGTCGAATAACTTATGTCGTAACTCACAACTTGAATCAAGCATTATCTATATTTGCACTGCTGAAATACAATTAGTAATACTACATCAGTACTGCAAACGTATATGATAATCAGTGATTATGTAAGTTACAGCCCTTCCTCCTTAAAAGAAAGTACTTATTGGTACTTTTCACCAAATAGTTACAGAATGTAACGATGGACCACAAGAAAGTTGACTTATTTTTGTAATATTGAATTTTGACCAACCGGAAACTTATCGGGTACTCATAATATAAGACTTAACCTTTCGTAGCGATCCTGGACCCTAATACACGCGATCTTGATATAGTACATATGTGATATACTAAACCTAGGAATATTTAAGTTTGGATTTAAGCTTTATTTTTCCGTGGACACACATGGTGCACGGTTCAAGCCTCCTAGAGCCCAGATGACTGGTAATGTTCCATCAGTTATCCCAGCTCACCATTTTTGCGTGTCCTCCAGAGCGTACCCGGTCGCTGGAGATCATGCCACCGCACCCCGACAACGACTTCCCCAACCTGAAGGATGAGCTCATCGCTGGCTTCGACGTGACCCCCTCCAGAAACCACCTGACGACTTCTACCCCTGCACCCACCACCACCCCACCACCGCGGAGGTGCCAGGCCCTGGACGTGACCCTGTGTGCCAACCTTCACCACAACGTCACCACCTACCCCAACTTGCTAGGTCACGCTGACGCCCGCACAGTCGAGAGTGACATCATCTCCGTCAGGTAGGTCTTGGTTGACCCTTTCCGGAGGGAATTAAATCCGCCGGAGGGGCGGATTTAATCCTGAGGGACTGTTGTTGTTTCTGTGGCCGTGTGTCTTTCAGAAGTCTGTGGGTACTGTATATTCTTGTTATGTGTGCGTGTACGTAAGTGCTTGTACTTGGGTAAATGTGTGTGTGTGTTCTTGTACGTTGGTGCTTGCACATAGGTGCGTGTACACTAACTTTTTTTTTGTCCCTGCAGGTTTGATCTTTAGCTCTTGTACCCCGCTTTTCCAGTCCAGTGCTAATGCAGTGCCGCCTGTCTGTGTGTGTACGTGCTTCCAGCTTTACACATGGCATTCATGTTTTATTTAAGCAATGATATCCACTCTCTCGCGTGAAGAGCTCCACAAATTGCACCTCTGAATAATTTATCACACTACCAGAGCAGCTAAAAATGCAATTTGTATCAAGAGTCGGGTCAACTAGCCTGGGCGGAGGGTACTGGTCTGGGTACCCGACTCGGGAGTGTTAAAACACAAGGAACCTCAATGCTCATGTGCCTATGTTAATAGCACAGTTGTGCCACTGGTGAATAGCCTGGCAGTACCGACACACCAATCGAGAGAGGGAGGGCTAAGAGCCTTCAACAGAAAGCTAAAGTCTAATGCAAACGACAATATAAGGATGTGATTGTTTGGTGACAGTGGAGGATTCTAGCTGCTGGGTGCCGGCACCGTGAGCGTCGAGCATAGCGAGTATGCTCACGGTGAGCGTAGGAGCAGAGGGTGCCAGCCTATAGCACTGTTCGCACCAAAGTTATCCTTGAGGATCTGCCATGTAGATAGTTGAGAACTCTAGTGTGACCTCCAGTGTGTGGCTCTAGTGTGACCTCCAGTGTGTGGCTCTAGTGTGACTTCGAGTGTGTGGCTGAGGCTCAAGTGTGACCTTTGCACTGTCCACTGCAGGGAGGTGATCGACTCTGAGTGCCACCCGCTGGCGCAAGAGTTCCTGTGCGAGTTGCTGCAGCCGGACTGTCGCCGCGCCCAGACCATGAACCCGAGCGGGGTCTTCGAGGACCACATCATCAGCCCCTGCAGGGACTTCTGCGAGGACGTGATGAGCACCTGCGGCCGCCGCCTGTCCTCGCACCTCCGCCTGGCCATAGACTGCTCCAGCTTCCCGGCCCTGGACGGGGGCCGAGAGTGTACCACCAAACCAGGTATGTGCGCAGCTGTTCATGCGCTATATTGTTGCGCTAATCTTAGCGCTTTCTCTTTGTTACCTCGTCTTACATCAGCTGGTCTCCGGCCCTCTTTCCCGCGGGCTGGTCTCTGGCCCCTCTTTCCCGCGGGCTGGTCTCTGGCCCCTCTTTCCCGCGGGCTGGACTCCGGCCCTCTGCAAGATGCTGCGAGCTCTCTTTTTCATGCCATTAACTCTTTTTAAAATACTTGGTCCATCTCCCCGGTACATTTCAGCATCTTTAGATGAGCGACTCTCCAGCGTCTTATCTTTCCCCAAATTTCCTTTCTGTTTGTTTTTTTGTTTGTAGTTTTTTTTGCTTTTCAAGAAATTTTCACTCGTTCCTGAAATCGTTATCGGATGTTTCTTCTACTGTCTTTGCGAGTCTAGCCAGTATGATAATCCTTCTCCGCCCGTCGTGATGCCTTCCCGTCCCTGATAACGGAGATAACCTGATAACTTGCGCTAGAGTTTTGGTCGCACCTTCGACGCGAATCTTGGGACAGCATAAAGCTTGGCGGAGCGCATGATTTCAGGAGACGTTTCTTGCGGCTGTTTTAAGAAGTCGAGGACATTGGTTCATTTGTAGAACATGTTGTGTGCGTTATTTTCCAGCGTCAGTCTTCTGTAGGCAGCTTGACAGACATGTTGACCAGACCACACACTAGAAGCTGAAGGGACGACGACGTTTCGGTCCGTCCTGGACCATTCTCAAGTCGATTGTGACTTGAGAATGGTCCAGGACGGACCGAAACGTCGTCGTCCCTTCACCTTCTAGTGTGTGGTCTGGTCAACACACTTTTAGCCACGTTATTGTGACTCATCGCCTGCTTGACAGACATGATCGCCTACACTCGGAGACTTCCCGTGGAACTTGACCAGTGTCAGTCACAGCTTTTGAAGCTTTTCTTACTCGTGGCTGGGGGATAAAATCCGTTTTTCTTCTCCCGCCTCTGAACTCGGTGTATTAAAGAATAATAATTTTTGCTACCAATCTCTTTTTTTCCCTGTGATAATTTCATCACGTTTCGGGATGCTGATTGATGATTGATAAAGATTAAGCCACCCAAGAGGTGGCACGGGCATGAATAGCCCGAAATTCAGGATGCTTATTGGCGTGGGTTATATATAATATATATATATATATATACATATATATATAGTGTTCACGAACCAAACAAGACGGGAGACATCTCCCGTCACGCAGGGTGCAGTCGCACCTCCACAGATCTCCAGTATCAGCTCTTGATACTGGTAATGGCTCAAAAGGGCCACCACTTACGGGCTATTCATGCCCGTGCCACCTTTTGGGTGGCTTAATCTTCATCAATCGAACCTAACAAGTTAGATGAACACTGTTTTGTGGGGCTTTGAAAGACGGCCGTCTGAGATGGAACGCCTTGTTTGTCGTGGTTGGTGTTCCTAATGCCTCCATGTTCCACCTATTCCCTCTCCTCCAACCCCCCCCCCCCTTCCCCCTCTAACCCCTCACAGTGCAAGGCGTAATAGGGGGCAGGGATGGGGGGGGGAGTGAGGGTATAACTGACTAGGAACCAATAATGACTTGTGAAGGGGAGGGGGTGCAGGGAAGGGGAGGGTGTATAGTGGGAGGGAGGGAGGGTGGGAAGGACTGCTCCCCTTCCGTGTCAACATCACCAACAGATTTCAATCAAATTAGGTAGCCAAAACCTGGCTGGCTCACCTCACCTGTTCAACAGTTGTGCATCCCTTGGCCCTCACACACCTGTTCCATGCAACCCCCCCCCCTCCCACCTCTCCCACCCCGTCACATCATTCAGTTTGTCTAACCTCTCTATCAATTGCCCACTCCCACAGTGGAGATGCCCAACCACTTGGGCTGGACGGTAGAGCGACGGTCTCGCTTAATGCAGGTCGGCGTTCAATCCCCGACCGTCCATGTGGTTCGCATCATTCCTTCCCCCACGTCCCATCCCAAATCATTATCCTGACTCCTTTCCAGTGTTATATAGTCGTAATGGCTTGGTGTTTTCTCCTCGTAGTGCCCCTCCCTCCCCCTCTCTCCCACAGTGGAGGCCCTTCCCTCTCTACCACAGTGGAGGCCCCTCCCACCCTCCCTCCCCCACAGTGGAACCTCCCCCCCCCCCTCCCACGGTGGCTAGGTACAATGTGCATTCACCGCCCGGTAAAAATCCGGACATAAAGAGGATTTACTTTTCTTTTCATTGGACGAGAAGTTTGGTGCTTCAATTCCATTAATGTTAGACAGAGATAAAAGAGAGGAAATCCTTATAACCGGTGAGCGTGAAGACCTGTCATGGAAGTTGTCAGACCTGGTGGTGGGGGACGGGGGGTGGGGTGGAGGGGGGTTGTTGATGGTGGTTGTGGCTGTTTTTGGCGGGGGATGGTAGGAGGGGTGGGGGTGGTTGTTGGCGGAGGTGGTAGTTTGCAGTTTAATCTCCCCCACCCCCCGTTTAAGGGGGTCTACACCCCCCAGTTTAAGGGGGTTCTCCCCCCCCCCCTCCCAAGGGTAGGCGCTCGGGATCAATGATTACCCCGCTAGCAATTATACCCACTCACCCACTTATACTGCCGGGCTCGTTAATCATCCCCTGAACTTATTACTGCTGGGAGAGCCCCATTCTCCCCCCTCCTCCTCCTCCTCAGCCTCATCCCGAACCAAGAGATCCTACCCCCCCTCTCTCCCTCCCTCCCTCCTCTTGCCCCATGCCCCCAGCAACCCCTGATATTTCCCGCCTTTTCCGCTGATACAAGGACCTGCCCTTGTGCCCTTCGGCTCCGGGGCCCTCGTGCCCCTAGGGCTCCGGGGCCCTCGTGCCCCTAGGGCTCCGGGGGCCCTCGTGCCCCTAGGGCTCCGGGGGCCCTCGTGCCCCTAGGGCTCCGGGGGCCCTCGTGCCCCTAGGGCTCCGGGGCCCTCGTGCCCCTAGGGCTCCGGGGCCCTCGTGCCCCTAGGGCTCCGGGGCCCTCGTGCCCCTAGGGCTCCGGGGCCCTCGTGCCCCTAGGGCTCCGGGGCCCTCGTGCCCCTAGGGCTCCGGGGCCCTCGTGCCCCTAGGGCTCCGGGGCCCTCGTGCCCCTAGGGCTCCGGGGCCCTCGTGCCCCTAGGGCTCCGGGGCCCTCGTGCCCCTAGGGCTCCGGGGCCCTCGTGCCCCTAGGGCTCCGGGGCCCTCGTGACCCTAGGGCTCCGGGGCCCTCGTGACCCTAGGGCTCCGGGGCCCTCGTGCCCCTAGGGCTCCGGGGGCCCTCGTGCCCCTAGGGCTCCGGGGCCCTCGTGCCCCTAGGGCTCCGGGGAACCCGTGCCCCTAGGGCTCCGGGGGCCCTCGTGCCCCTAGGGCTCCGGGGCCCTCGTGCCCCTAGGGCTCCGGGGCCCTGTCCACGTCGCCTCGACCTAACACGACAATTTATTTTCTGAAGGTACGGGGTCGAGGTTGGGGCGAAGGGGACCTTATCGGACTGGAATAGATAGCGAGTTGTGAAAACAAAGAGCTGTGTGTTTTCCCAAAGACCCAAGACTCGCGTACAAATCCACAAGGGCCGTGACGAGGATTCGAACCTGCGTCCGAGAGCATCCCAGACGATGCTCAAAGACTCACCCATACGCTAAGCTGGTGTGAGTTTATGCTGGTGTCCCGTATGTGTGAGTTTAGTGGCGGCGGGTAAGTCTCTTGGGTAGAGTTGGCTGCGTTCTCGACTCACAATCGGGGATCCCGGGTTCGATTCTCAGGTGGGACAGAAATGGTTGGGCACGTTTATTTTTACTTGTGTGTGTGTGTGTGTGTGTGTGTGTGTTCACCTAGCAGTAAATACGTAGCCCGGACGTTGGGCCACTGTTGTGGGGTTGCATCCTGTGGAGGGTCAGTAGTTCCACCTTGAGGAACCCCTCGACACAATCCTCAAGTATATATGTACACAGGCTTCCTGTCCCGGACCAAACCAATTATTAATATATTATTTATTAGCATGTATGGATTTGTATCGATGTATAGTTTGGTGTGAGCAAATTTGTATACTATGATATTTATGTGAATTCTTTGCTGCCACTGTATAAAAAGGGACATTTTTGGGATGAAATAGTATTTTAAAATTGTTGTGTGATCAGGTGTGCTGGAGCGCTCTACACGCCAGGAATTACTAATGGCTTTACGGGCTCACCATAGCCCGTGCTACATGGACACTTCGTCCTGAGTAGTTAAATCTAAAACAATAACAACAACATACTAATGGTGTTTTTGCCTGCACTTCATCATCGAATATGTCGAGAGTCTTGGCTGACCTCTGACAGATCTGACTTGCCTCAGCTCCTGGGCTCTCGCCTGGAGGAGTGGAGCGTCTGCAGTATATCTTGAGTTTGAGGCAGAAGTGGCGGTCTTTACCTGAAGTCTTTGATGCGTCTCGACACATTGTTAAATTGCTCTTTCTTTTATTATTATATTTGGTCATACCTTACTTTGCTCCTCAGCTCTCTCTTGCCTATTTATTGCCTGTCTCTACTTCCTCATTACAATCGACTTGAGAATGGTCCAGGACGGGCCGAAACGTCGTCGTCCCTTCACCTTCTAGTGTGTGGTCTAGTCAACATTTGGTCATACATTAGGGCAATGGCTCTGTAGGCTCTCTCTCAGGCTTGTAAAGTTATGTTGCCTGATGTTACAATGTTGCAGACGATGAGTCACAATAACGTGGCTAAAGTATGACTTGAGAATGGTCCAGGACGGACCGAAACGTCGTCGTCCCTTCACCTTCTAGTGTGTGGTCTGGTCATCATGTTACAATGTTGTTCTTGATCAAACTTCACCAGTCCGTAGATGGAGCTGGTAGTGACAATTCTTTATGTAGCGAATAGTTCTTAGACCAGGTCTGCGTTTAACATTTTTTTTTTGTATAGATACATTGGCCTTATTGGTAGAGCTGTCTGTATTAATTATTTATTTTTGAAACTGATGCCTTATTAGTCGCAATTTTTTTGTTTGTACATAGTGGATACGGGACTGGTGAGTGAACGTTGTTAAGGTTTGCGATGGTTGTAAGGCCTCGGCCCAGCCTTCTACTGGGTCGGTACACTGTGTGTGTGTGTGTGTGTGTGTGTGTGTGTGTGTGTGTGTGTGTGTGTGTGTGTACTCACCTAATTGCCTAATTGCCTAATTGCCTAATTGCCTAATGTGTGTGTGTGTGTGTGTGTGTGTGTGTCAGTGTAGAGATTATTGTTGACACTTTCCTCCCGGTTTATTTTATCTCTCTCTTCTCACTATTTCGATAATTCTTGTGTTTTGTCTGTGTATAACTGATTGTCCACAAGACGTCCTTGATGGTAGGGGGTAGCCAGGTGTTTCCTGGCTACACCCCCCCCCCTGCCCTAGTATCCCCCCTTCCCCTGCTAGTTGCAGCCTGCCCTTGGGCCCCCTTCCCCCCCCCTTGGTTGCAGCCTGCTCTTGGGCCCCCTTCCTCTCCCCCCTTAGTTGCAGCCTACTCTTGGGCCCCCTTCCCCCTCCCTTAGTTGCAGCCTGCTCTTGGGCCCCCTTCCCCCCCCCCTTAGTTGCAGCCTGCCCTTGGCCCTTGCCCGCGACCAGCCCTCGTCCCCCTTGGCTGTTATTGTCACTCAGCCCATTAGCCTGGCCCTCCCCTCCGTGGCTATCCACTCCACTTCCCCGCTCCATGGATCTCTCTGCCCGATGGCTTTTGCTGATCCAGTCGTCTCTTCACTTGTGCTCCACCTCTCGCCCTCATCCACACTCCTGGCTCCACACCCCTCCCCCTCCCCTATTCCTAGCTCCACCCCCCCTCCCCTATTCCTAGCTCCACCCCCCCCCCTTACAATCCTGCCCCCCCCCCCCTTCACCTACACTCCTGGTGCTATTCAAACGGATTTTGTATACTTGTCTATTGGACCTGAAATATATACTTGTCCATTTCGGTGAACGTAAAGGCCAGTTCCAGGCACGTACGAACACACACTTTCAGATGTTATAGGTACGAATCCGTCCGTTGGCTGGTACACTACACGGCTCTGGGCGCGGGAGTGTGGGTGTTGCACTACGCAATTTGTTAAACAATTATCTGGTACAGTTAACTTATGTTGTGAGATCTTTACATCAAGAGAGTTTATATAATGACCTGTTCTTATGCAACCCGTCCTCGACTCAAGTCCATTACATCCAGCGGTCGACCCCCACAGACGCATTCATAAATTTTAACATGCTGTTCATTCAAAACGGGAATTTTCTCAAATATAAATGAATATTATAATAGTATATTGTGCATATATAGGCATAGGTTGGGTTAGGTGTTTAGGTTCAGTTGGCGATTATTTGTAGTACGTGGGTGAAGCATTTAGAGCGTTGTGGTTCGTGCAAAATTCGTCAGTGAAGCACTTGTTCCGGAAGTGTTCGAGCGAAATCAGTTGAGTCGTGTGTCTAAACCGGTTTTTCATTCATAAACAGGAGGTTTGGCGGGTGCATGGACTCACTTTTGGGTCTTTGTAGGACGGGTTGTCTTATGACTCTTTAGCCTTCTGCTGACCTATCCCCGTTGAAATTGTTTACCTTCATGTGTGACCTCTTCTAGTGGACCTTTTTTAAGTCTTAGAACTATTTTATAAGCTACAAACTTTCTTTGACGTAGTATTGATGTCTGTGCCCCGTTCCCCGAGAATGCCCCTACATGTTGACTTCCCCATGACTGCATACCCTGCTAACTTCTCACCGGTGACTCGGTACAACGTCGCCTCTCCCCTTGAAGCACCGCACCATTAACTCTCTTCCTCCTTGCATCTTGCCCTGCCTCCCGCCCTCCCTGTCTGCCTGTCCGCCCCTGTGGTAGGAGCCTAAACCTTTCTGCCCTGGTAGATATGGCCGGCCGCACTCTCTCCCACATCACTAATACTTTTTTTTCTGCCTCCTGCTCCTGAGAAATGCATTTAGCTCCCTCCTGCCTCTCTGCCACCCGTAGACGCTCTCGGCTGTCTTGCCTGCCTCACGGGCTTTGGAAATTCCCCCGGACTAGCTTTATATATAATTTGCTGTTGACTTTGTCAATCAGCTAGAAGCGATAAACTGTTAGATCAATCTTTCTAATCCATTTTTTTGAGAATAATCAACCAATTTGTTGTAAATGCGACATATTATTAGTAAATTTCAGTCGGTGTTCATCTCCGTTACTGAAACAAACTTTGTTTTCTTGTTTTAATTGAAAATTTTATCGAGAGGGAATAGTATTTTGGGGCAGCGGGACTCCTCGTACGATTGAACCTGCCTGACAGTGTGAGCCGAAAAATGCATTTAATTTCGTATATAAAACAGGCTAACGTTTTTGGTCTCTTTAGGGGACGTAGCTTAGGTAAAGTTGGTTTCACTATAAAAAAAAAACAGCAAAACCTCTTAGTCATATGTAACTCCAGTTAATTATTCATATTGCAATTCAACATGCAGGTCATAATCCTACGGGCTCGCCATAGCCCGTGCTACTTGCAACTTTGTTCCAGGTAGCAAATCTTTAACAACAACAGGTCATAATCAACTATGAACATTTAAGATTTAAACCGGAAAATTGCTCTGACAGCCGCAGTTTAGGAGGATCGCGATTACAGTTACAGCCCCTACTCCTGTGCCAGGTAAGTTCACTACGGGCTCACCATAGCCCGTGCTACTTGCAACTTTTTGTTCCCAGTAGCTGAATCTTAAACAACAACAAGAACAACTTGGTCCCACCTCCCTTACCCACCCAAATCTGATCAAGTGACGTTCATGTTATTATGATTTAAATTTTGACGTAGTATCAACATTAAATCTTCGTAGGATCAACGTTACATGAACATCGCTGCTTTAACGTTCCTGAAACTATTATGCCCGCCGGGTATTGGGTCGTTCCTTCCAAATATACCCACACCCAGCAGGGACTCTGATCCCAATATAACAATAATTATTTAGAGTTTCTCATAGTTCTCTCCCCTCTCATTATTCTCCCCCACTTCCCCTCGCATCGTCTCCACCCACCCCTCCCCCTCTCATCATTCTCTCCCCCCTCCTATCTCTCTCTCATCACACTCTCTCTCCCATACTCTCCATCAGCAGGTCACGAAGGTTATCCCCCCTCTGATCTCTGGTGAGTATTCCCCTCATTTGCAGCCGTATCCTAGCACGCTGACCTGTCTTCTCGCTGCCCTTTGTCCCTCCCTCTCTCTCTCTCTCTCTCTCTCCCTCTCCCTCTCCCTCTCTCTCTCTCTCTCTCTCTCTCTCTCTCTCTCTCTCTCTCTCTCTCTCTCTCTCTCTCTCTCTCTCTCTCTCTCTCTCTCTCCCCACCTCCCTGGGCGTCCTGTGTGTGTCTAGCACCTAGTTGTGCTAGCAGGGGTTGAGCTCTGGCTCTTTGGGCCCCGCCTCTCAACCGTCAATCAACTGGTGTACAGATTCCTGAGCCTACTGGGCTCTCATATCTACAACTTCGTACTTTTGTCGTGTGTTTGGCGGGCAGGAAATAAGGCAGGGTCAGGGCTAGTAGTATCTAGTCTAGTATCTAGCAGGGTCAGGGCTACTAGTATCTAGTCTAGTATCAAGCAGGGTCAGGGCTAGTAGTATCTAGTCTAGTATCTAGCAGGGTCAGGGCTAAAAGTATCTAGTCTAGTATCTAGCAGGGTCAGGGCTAGTAGTATCTAGTCTAGTATCTAGCAGGGTCAGGGCTAGTAGTATCTAGTCTAGTATCTAGCAGGGTCAGGGCTAGTAGTATCTAGTCTAGTATCTAGCAGGGTCAGGGCTACTAGTATCTAGTCTAGTATCTAGCAGGGTCAGGGCTAGTAGTATCTAGTCTAGTATCTAGCAGGGTCAGGGCTAGTAGTATCTAGTCTAGTATCTAGCAGGGTCAGGGCTAGTAGTATCTAGTCTAGTATCTAGCAGGGTCAGGGCTAGTAGTATCTAGTCTAGTATCTAGCAGGGTCAGGGCTAGTAGTATCTAGTCTAGTATCTAGCAGGGTCAGGGCTAGTAGTATCTAGTCTAGTATCTAGCAGGGTCAGGGCTACTAGTATCGCAATCCACGCAGTCACGACTGCGAGGACTGCCTGGCGGAGAGAGTGCCTGAAGAAAGGTATTGATGAGATAGGCGTCTCAGCAGTTTCGCCTACACAGAAAATGGATCGAGCTGTAAATTGAGCAGCTTACGTGAATTACAAACAGTGTGAGGGGAGGTGAGGAGGATGAGGGGGAGGGGGGGGGAGTGATTCTGTGACAAGCGCAGAGGAGTGAGGTGGTCTGTGCTTCAGTGCTGCCATCTGTGCGCCACACTCTACACTCTCCAATATCGCGTCAACAATGCGGACACTCTCCATGCTTTCTACTCTGTTTTCCGATTATGCGGCTTTCCTGGGATCAGATTCACGAAGCAGTTACGCAAGTACTTACGAGCGTCTACATCTTTCCTCAATCTTTGATGGCTTTAGTTACATTTATTAAACAGTTTACAAACATGAAAACTTCCCAATCAACTGTTGTTATTGTTATAAACAGCCTCCTGGTGCTTCGGAGCTTATTAACTGTTTAATCATTGTAAACAAAGCCGCCAAAGATTGAGGAAAGATGTACAGGTTCGTAAGTGCTTGCGTAACTGCTTCGTGAATCTGGCCCCCAAGTTCCTGTACAAATTTTGTACACAGGCATCTCTAATGGGTGATGCTAATCCACAATTTCAGTCAATAGTATACACAAGCTACTGAGAAATTCAGGAAAAGTTAATTACCAGCGAAACTGCCGTTTTCAATTGCCTCATCAGCTCGTCCTCGGTCCAAGTCCATTCCCTCCAGCGGTCAACCCCCCCAAAGATGCATTCGTAAATTTTAACATGCTGTTCATATATATATATATAATATATATATATATAATATATTTTATATAATATATATAAAGGGATACCACCTCTGGTGCAAGTGTAGGGACCCATAGCCTCGGAGAAAAAAATAAAGAGTACTCAGAGAAGACCTTGTGGATCCTCACTGAACACTTTAATATTTTCTTCTCCTACCACCCCTATTCTTTTAGTGTGTGTGTGTGTGTGTGTGTATCTAACTTTATTTTAAAACTTCATTTTTAAACTTCATGGGAATTTAAAAAGGTAAATTATTTAACGATCTGCGGCTATCGAAGGAATATTTTCGGGCAATCTTTTGCCGAAACGCATTGCGAAATAGTGGCTTTAGGCATTGTATGTACTAGCTCTATCTATATATCAATCCATTAATGTAACATCACTTGTATGTATGTACCTTACCTGAATAAACATATTTATTTATTTTATTTATTTGAATACGAGTCGGGGCGTGTGTCTGGAGCCATCATGGTCGTTCCTAAGAGAACCAGAGTGAACACATTTGATATCTTAGAAGCTCTTTTTGTCTTCATATATAATGTAGCAGATCTAAGACACGAACCACTCTCCGGTACTTTGATTATTTCAGTTCATTCCTAGTTTTTGCAAAGGCGAGTTATTTTTATGAGCTTTGAGCTAATTTTAACGTATATTAGGCTAATGTTAGCCTATTTTAAGCTAAATTTAGTTTATTTTTAGGTAGATTTAATTTATTTGTAGGTAAATTTACTTTATTTTTAGGTAAAATTACTTTTTTTAGGTCAATTTACTTTATTTTTAGGTCAATTTACTTTATTTTTAGGTCAATTTGGTTTATTTGGTTTATTTTTAGGCAAGTTTAGTTTATTTTTAGGTCAATTTACTTTATTTTTAGGTCAGTTTACTTTATTTTTAGGTAAATTTGGTTAATTTTAAACCTGTCAGTCAATTGTGTGCAATGTTGGTGGTGTTACAGGTTGCGCGCGGGAGCTGCGCGTGAAGGGGTGGCCAGAGAGGGTGTGCGACGGTGTGGTGGACTGCGCCGACATGTCCGACGAGGACCAGTGCTCCAACTGTGGCTCCAAAGCCTTCAGGTAATGTTTACTAGGACCCGCGTGTGCGCTCACTGCGCTCTCGTGGTCTCGTAAGATTAAGCTTTATGCAGGTCAACAAATGAACAAAAGCCGTGACGAGGGTTCGAACCTACGTCCGAAAGGATCCCAGACGCTGCCTGACTGAGCTACGACATGGTAAAAAGCTTTACCATGCAGTATTTAAGGTTATCGGCGTTTTTCTCCGCCGTCATCAGGGTATGTGACGTGATGGAGACTATGTATACACACTGGGTAGCATTGTAACGGAATTTACGGGCTCGCCATAGCCCGTGCTACATGGACACGTCGTTCCGAGTAGCTAAATCAAAAACGACATCATGTGACGGAATTACCACGCCTGTGGTACAGCAGGGGCCAGATCCATGAAAGAACTTACCCAAGCACTTACGAACGTGTACATCTTTCCTCAATCTTTGACGGCTTTGGTTACATTTATTAAACAGTTTACGAGCGTGAAAACTTCCCATTCAACTGTTGTTATTGTTATAAACAGCCTCCTGGTGCTTCGGAGCTCATTAACTGTTTAATAATTGTAAACAAAAGCCGCCAAAGATTGATAAAAGATGTACAGGTTCGTAAGTGTTTGCGTAAGTGCTTTCGTGAATCTGGCCTGGCCGAGTGCTTCTCCGTTGATATATCTGATGACCTTTAGCACAGTAGACGTATGATAGTCCATTAACCCGGACGTTCTTCCCCTTCATGTGGATGCAAGTTTCAAGATTGATTTTCGAAGTCCCTCTTTTTTTTTCCTTCGGGACGAGTCGCAACTCGCATACTTATCATCATATGGTCCTTGTGCTGAAGTGCTTCATTCAACTGATAAATTTAACCTTTTTCTACTCTGTCGGTACTCCTTATAACCCGTAATTTATATAATTTATGGTTTATATAATTAATAGCAGAGTCTGGTCGGTTTCTTTGTAGCGCTTCTGAGGATCACTTCAAGGAAAATTGTCATTTTAGTTGATTGATTGATGAAGATAATAATAATCGAATACATTGTATCGATTAATACATTGTATTTTGACGTTAAACTCCCCCCACGCCATAATATGATGTATACACAACATGCAGAATATGCACATATTCCGTTGGAGGGGGGCCTCGTAGCCTGGTAGATAGCGCGCAGGACTCGTAATTCTGTGGCGCGGGTTCGATTCCCGCACGAGGCAAAAACAAATGGGCAAAGTTTCTTTCACCCTGAATGCCCCTGTTACCTAGCAGTAAATAGGTACCTGGGAGTTAGTCAGCTGTCACGGGCTGCTTCCTGGGGGTGGAGGCCTGGTCGAGGACCGGGCCGCGGGGACACTAAAGCCCCGAAATCATCTCAAGATAACCTCAAGATATCCTAAAATAACCTAATTCCTACTGACCTAACAATTTATTTTGTTCTTTAAAATACAAACATAGCAGTTCCGTGTTCAGCGGTGCTAGACGTGACCAGCCCGCTCTGGCAAGCTGCTTTACACGGAATTCCGACTCTTAACTGTGAGCCCTCGACGACAGCAGCGCCACGTGCAGCCCGCTGCGTGCCTCTGAACCCTCCAGGTGTACCTCCTGGATGGCATCATTTAGCCAATTTAAAACATAATCTCCTTTGACTGATCTTATCAAAGCAGATTGGATTCTGCGGGCGGTTACCCAGATATCAATATAAAAAAAATGATCGTGGGGGGGGGGGAGTGATGATTGCAGTAAATCAGGAGAATACAGAGGATAACCTAATTAAATAGGCTTTTAAGAACATTGAATCATTGAATAAATCCACAAGGGCCGTGACGAGGATTCGAACCTGCGTCCGAGAGCAGTTTGTCTCCCTTCATGTGTCTGGGATGCTCTCGGACGCAGGTTCGAATCCTCGTCACGGCCCTTGTGGATTTGTTCATTTGATGCATCACGCAATTGTGATATCTGTGCGTATTGAATCATGCTATCACTTGAGCTAGACGTGCTAGCGGAGAATGGCGAGTCTATTTCTTCTATTACGAACTAATTTAAGAAAATATTTAATGCGGAATAATCTGGGAGCCATTGTTCACTGGCTTTCTCCATAGTCTTCCCAGCTTGGCGCCTTCTTTTGATAATTACTTCTTACTGGCCCCTCAGATATTTTTGAAACGCAAAAAGACGGCCCACAGCCTCCCCCCGAGAATCTTCGGCCCTTGGAACTCTTTAAGAAAAATTCACCAAAAATCTATCTTTTTTTTTTTTTAGCGAGCCTCGCGCCATTTGTCTGACCATTCCTTTTTCCATACAAGTGCCAGGCATTGTCTGGTGGGCCGCCAGTTATTTGCCAGCGTTGGACGGGAACGCTGGGCGCGCGAAGCACCTTTGGCTGCCCGCCATCTTTCTCCAGCTGCCCACCCCCCTGCCTTTTTTTCTCCCCCTCCCCTCACATTCATCGACGCCTGCCTTTTGACTCGTCTAATTGCTGCCATTTTCTGAGTTGCGTTGCCTAGATAAAATCTCTTCATCATTATCATAAATTATTTTGACTGATTTAATCTCTTCTCACACACACACACACACACACACACACACACACACACACACACACACACACACACACACACACACACACACACACACACACACACACACACACACACACACACACACACACACACACACACACACACACACACACACACACACACACACACACACACACACACACACACACACACACACACACACACACACACACACACACACACACACACACACACACACACACACACACACACACACACACACACACACACACACACACACACACACACACACACACACACACACACACACACACACACACACACACACACACACACACACACACACACACACACACACACACACACACACACACACACACACACACACACACACACACACACACACACACACACACACACGCACGCACGCTCACGCTCTCACACACGCACGTCTAGGCAGACCACGACACCAGTGATGAGGTATGAGGTCCGCGGCGCCACAACACAGCAGCAGCGCCGCTGGAAGCCGACTAATGATTTATTTTCTTACTGAGAGCAGTGGTCCTGAGCGGCCCTCGACGTGGCGGCCTATGCACGAGGCGTAATTACTTCCCATGACAAATGACGCTTGCGCTTCCTCAGTCCTGGGAAAAAAAAATCAACGGAAATTTTCTTGGTGCATTGGCACGTACATACGTACCCAGCGGGCATGCTTGCGCGCACGTGTACGTGCCTGTCAGTCATTTTCTAGCTGCCCTCACTACTGACGAAGGGGCCTGACGGCTGAGTAGACAGCGCTCGGGATTCGTATTCCTAACGTTCTGGGTTCTATCCCCTTCGGAGGCGGAAATAAATGGGCAGAGTTTCACCCTGATGCCCCCTGTTCACCTAGCAGTAAATAGGTACCTGGGAGTTAGACAGCTGCTACGGGCTGCTTCCTGGGGATGTGTAACCAAAAAAGGAGGCTTGGTGGAGGACCGGGGCGCGGGGACTACAACAGGAGAGAGTGTGAGGCTACAACAGGAGAGTGTGTGAGGTTACAACAGGGAGTGTGGCGTCATTAACACTGTGTGGTGCTTGCAGGTGCGGGTCGGGGCCGGCGTGTGTGTCCCAGGAGCGCCGGTGTGACGGCATTGAAGACTGTCCCAACGGCTCCGACGAGCGAGGCTGCCGTGAGTTACCCAATTTTCCCGTCTTGCTGGTTCCTTCCTCATGCCAGTTCTGTCTCGGCTTCTTCTTCTTCCACTTCCCCGCTACCAGTTCTGTCTCACTCTGTCCCTTCCCTTCCAACACTGATAAAACTCTCTCTCTCCGTTCCACACTTGTGGATCTTTTCATTTAAGTTCGTGATCAGATATTTTAAAGTCAGCCCTTCTACAACTAATCATTTTCTCCACTTCTCTCCCTCTCTCTTTATATATCTCTGTTCTCTGCATTATTCATTATTTTATCAACTTTAATCCTCTACCTTTTACATTACTGCAGACCATCCTCCTGCTCCTTAATTCCATCACCGTCCCTAGATTCTCGCGATCCCTCCCTCTGCCCAGGACTCCTCTAGGCTCTGCCTCTCTTCCCTAGGCTCTGCCTCTCTTCCCTAGGCTCTGCCTCACTTCCCTAGGCTCTGCCTCACTTCCCTAGGCTCTGCCTCACTTCCCTAGGCTCTGCCTCACTTTCCTAGGCTCTGCCTCACTTTCCTAGGCTCTGCCTCTCTTCCCTAGGCTCTGCCTCACTTTCCTAGGCTCTGCCTCTCTTCCCTAGGCTCTGCCTCTCTTCCCTAGGCTCTGCCTCTCTTCCCTAGGCTCTGCCTCTCTTCCCTAGGCTCTGCCTCTCTTCCCTAGGCTCTGCCTCTCTTCCCTAGGCTCTGCCTCTCTTCCCTAGGCTCTGCCTCTCTTCCCTAGGCTCTGTCTCTCTTCCCTAGGCTCTGCCTCTCTTCCCTAGGCTCTGCCTCTCTTCCCTAGGCTCTGCCTCTCTTCCCTAGGCTCTGCCTCTCTTCCCTAGGCTCTGCCTCACTTCCCTAGGCTCTGCCTCTCTTCCCTAGGCTCTCTTCTCATTCCAAATGATTCTCTGAAACCTGTCAGACTGGCTTCTCTCGCGGTCTTAACCCTCCCAGCCCAACAACCCGTGTGTGATGTATGAAGAGGGACTCCCTCCACGTGATCCTCACCTCATTGTTCACGTCACACTTCCTCCTACATCCTTTCTTTTTCGTCTACCCTTTTCCTCCACCTTTTTCTTACCTCTTCAATGATCCCTATAGTCATTCCTTCTCATTAGGGGTCAAAATGACGCTGTATTAATATTAAGTTAACAGCGTCACTTGAGAATAATGAGGTGTATAGGTGGCCCCAGCATAGACTTGCAAAGAGTACTCTATCACATCAGTGGATGAGTTCTGTATTTGCACTGGTGATAAAAGCAATATTTGCGGACTATCGAAGCCATCGTTTTGATGTAACACAATTACCAACAGCAACACTAGGCCACCAAAGCAGCACGTTAGTGATCTGTTATTGTATACTTAATTCGAAGGCTGCGTGGATTGACCCCCGTAATATCCGCAATGTTTTCATGCAACACAGTGGTTGGACTTACAGTAAAAGTTCCTCGCAGTCTCTTGTTCCTCGCTGATGTAATACTTCTGCACTTTAGCAATGCTGTGATGTTTTCATTATGAATTGAAATACATTTATGTACGATATGCTGAGGATCATAAATGCCGCAAGGTGATTGTTTTATGTATAAAGAATAAATGAGTGTGCAGAGTTGAAAGTGTTGGGTTTACATTGTCCAGTGTCGCTAACGCCGACGCCGACGGACCCTGAGGCCCTGAAGGAGCAGCAGTGGACCAAGTACAACCGGGAGGGCCTGCTGCGGTACACGGAGGGCGGCCTTCCTTCCCGCGTGTGTGTCGACAACATCAACAAGACCCTCACCACGCAGGAGGCCCACCAGCTCATCCACAACATGGCCGAGGTTACCTGTGATCTATTGTCCTACGGGTGAGTCTTTGTGTACTTTCTTCTCTCCCTCCCTTAACCAGTCCTTCCCTTCCCTTATCTCCTTTCCACTTCCTTCCCCCCTTCTCTGTTGCTCTCTCTCTCTCTCTGGGGGTGGTCTTAGCGCAGAGGGGGAGGGGGGCATAGGGAGCAGGGGGCCGCCAGGGAAGGGGTTGGGGTGGCTGCACTGAGCAGGAGGGTCATTAAGAAAGTTAGGAGACCAGAGAGAACGATAGGCTAATTTGTACAAGTTTTGCTGCCTGGAGAAGAAATGAGGCAAAGCAACAAGAGAAAATGTGGAAAGAAGTTGTGGGTCGAAAGAGCGAGGTGCTTGCCTGTCGCTGCTTGCCTGTCGCTGCTTGCCTGCCGCTGCTTGCCTGCCGCTGCTTGCCTGTCGCTGCTTGCCTGTTGGTGCTTGCCTGTCGCTGCTTGCCTGTCGGCGCTTGCCTGTCGCTGCTTGCCTGCCGCTGCTTGCCTGTCGCTGCTTGCCTGTTGGTGCTTGCCTGCGTCAACCTGGTGGGGACGGGGGGTTAAGTGAAGAATATAGCTTTATGGAGCCCAGTTTCATAGCTATTTTGTACCTGGTTCACAGTTCTTTGTTGTATTGCTATTTGAGCTGTTGACGGAGGTGGCTTTCCATCCTTCTTGTTATTGTGCTGCACTTTTAGACCCCCAGCCGTGCACGAGGGAGGGAATTATCAGGGGGAAAGCACCAAGCCATTACGACTATATAGCACTATTACTTCAAGCTTCTTTTTGTGTTGTACGAGATGCGCAGTGAATGTTGGTGCTGTGTAATGATGACCAGACCACACACTAGAAATTGAAGAGACGACGACGTTTCGGTCCGTCCTGGACCATTCTCAAGTCGATTGTGATCGACTTGATTGTCACAATCGACTTGAGAATGGTCCAGGACGGACCGAAACGTCGTCGTCTCTTCAATTTCTAGTGTGTGGTCTGGTCATCATACTTCAGCCACGTTATTGTGACTCATCGCCTGCATTTGGTGCTGTGTATTCTAGTATAGATCTGACGCAAGCTTTCTAAATGACTTATCAGTTTTTAAGATTTGTAGGTTTTTAAAGTCATTCTTATGTTTACCGTTTTCCCAAATACTGCTTCCAGTTACGCTGGAATATGTGCTTCCGATGCTAAAGCTGCAATTATGTTAACTCGCAGATCTTTATCCTTCTGCCTCCTGTTGTTTAAGATTCGCTACCGAGAACAAAAAGTTCCAAGCAGCACGGGCTATGGTGAGCCCGTATACTTTTCTGCCTCCTGTTGTTGCCTTTCCCCTTATGACGCCGTTCAGTACGGTCTCCAAATCCCTATTGTACCCCATCTTGATTACCTTACACTTGTTGATGTTGAACCCCACCAGCCACTTTTCTGCTCATTCCTGTAGTTTATCAAAGTTTAAAAGTAGCATTCTAGTCGTCTTCAGCTTATATTCTCATTTCTTTGCGTCGTCTACAAACACTGTCTGGTGCACTTCACCTCTGGTAGAACATTCATGTAGATTATGAACAGCGTTCTACCTATCTCTAACCTAACATCTCCTTTCTCACTTTGAGCCTCTGTTTCCAGTTTGTCAGTGCCTCTCCATCTTATTCATCAGCATTTTGCGAGAAACGATATCAAATGCTTTTTGGCATTCCCCCAAAAAATTGCCTACTAAGCCTTCTCTTCCCTCTCGTAACTTGGTGATGTCTGTTGCAGAACCAGACATTTACTCAGGGTGTCATTTTGCCTCTCGTCTCTTTCTAAATATTTTCTCCTGTAGTTTGCATAGAATCCATTTCAGTGATGCTGTGATGAACAGTGTCTGTTTATGGCTTCGTGTGTCTCCCGTTTTTTGTAATGTTTGGTTTGCAGTTGCATTTTTTTCCAGATTTTCTGGAGTTCTCAAGTCTCTAGTGTTATATTAAAATGTATAGTTAGGGGATAAGAGGACGAATGTAGCCTCCTTTAGTTAACTACTGTGATACCTGGTCTCGTCTTGCGGCCTCTATTGTATCTAGTTCCACTAGGTGTCTCTCTCTCTCTCTCTCTCTCTCTCTCTCTCTCTCTCTCTCTCTCTCTCTCTCTCTCTCTCTCTCTCTCTCTCTCTCTCTCTCTCTCTCTCTCTCTCTCTCTCTCTCTCTCTCTCTCTCTCTCTCTCTCTCTCTCTCTCTACCTCTCTCTACCTCCCTTTTCTTACTGCTGTTTTGTCTGGCGTTCCCTCCGGGTGTTGGGTAGGAGATGGTAGAGTGGGTACGTGGGAGATGAAGAGGTGGGAGTGGAACAGGGGAGTGTGGGAGTGGGGCTTGTGGGAGCACTCACGCACAAGGGGTGACACACAAAGTGCGCCCGTCCGTACGAGACAATTATAGATTTATCGTCCAATTGTCATGGAATGAGCGGGTCGCCCCCTTCCCCCTCCTCTCCCCACTGACGCGATCGGCGTAAACGATATATTGTCACTAATAAATCCACATATCAATAAAGGCCATATATCGTTTCCTTTTAAGCCTATTATTGCAATCTTTTTCCTCGTGTCTGTGTATTTCTCCTGTATTTCTACCTCCTCTCCTATTTCTTTATCCCTTCACTACTATGTCCGCGCTGTTCGCGCCTTTTCTTCTCCGCCATTTTCCATCCGTTGTTACTAATATTTACTTTTCATTTCACCCTCGTATTTTCCCGTCACTTTACTCGTGTTTTAACTGATTCATTTCTTTGATTTCTTGCTTTTCTCGCGTTTATTGTTGTCGTTCCTTAATTCCTTCCTTCTTCCGATCCTCTGCCAGCATATCATCCATCATGCGGCGTCTCTCTCTCTCTGTCTCTCTTTCTTTTTCTCTTTCTCTCTCTCTTTCTCTCCCTCTCCCTCTCTCTTTCTCTCTCTCTCTCCCTCTCTCTTTCTCTCTCTCTCTCCCTCTCTCTTTCTCTTTCTCTTTCTCTTTCTCTCTTTCTCACTCTCTCACTCTCTTTCACACACACACACACACACACACACACACACACAGTTTGACATCAAATTGACAGCTTAGACATAACTGCCAATTTTGTCCGAGATTTGCCATAACGAGCAGCCATACCCTGGTCTCCCGCCCATTACTTCGGGCGCCCCTTACTACCGGTCGTCCCTGCCCATTAAGCAGGTGCCATTACCCATTAAGCAGCGCCATTGGCTATTATCCAAAACCCATCACCGCGTCGCTCACTACCAATCACTGCTAGGACTACATTCATCCCTTCATCCTCAGCTGGGGGGGGGGCGGCCTCTTGCCTAGCTTCAACCTCCTGGTGCGGGCATCATGAGGTCAACCTCCTGGTGTGGGGCGCCCCAGGAGGTCAACCTTGGTGTGGGGGCCCCAGGAGGTCAACCTTGGTGTGGGTCCAGGAGGTCAACCTTGGTGTGGGGCGCCCAGGAGGTCAACCTTGGTGTGGGGGCCCCAGAAGGTCAACCTTGGTGTGGGTCCCCAGGAGGTCAACCTTGGTGTGGGTCCCCAGGAGGTTATATCAGTCACCTTTATGTGTTTTAATTTTCTATGTTATGAGGTATTGTTCCATTTTTCAATGCTTCGATGCTCTTTTTTTTCCCCTCGTCAAATTTTCGTTGTGTCCTCTTGACCTCAGATCCTGCTTCCTCCCCTCTTTGCCCCTTGAATCTTGCCCCTCATTCATTTCCTCTCTCTCGGACAACTTATCCCTCTCACCATACCCCTCATCTGGTCCCTCCCGATCCCTCTCGGTCCCCATATCACCCCTCACCCCCTCACCTCCCCTCACCCCCTGGCCCCCCCCCCCCTCCCTGCCCCTAGAAACGTTATCGCTCTCCCCCAACACCCCCTCTGTGGCCCCCTCTCTCCTTCCCCCCCCCCCTCCTTCAGCAACCTTTCCAATTTTCTCTTGGTGATTGAATGTCCGCCGAAATAAGAATCATTTCCTCCCCTCACACCGCCATAAATTCTGGCAGTATCAACACTCTTCCCCCCCCCCTACCCCCTCCTACCCCTTCCCCTCCCAGCTGTCAATTATTTATCACAAGAATTTATACATTATTTAGCGACTTTCCTCTATACCACCGCCGCCGTCTTCCCGTAGATGTGAGTAGCCGTCCTCACCGCTCACTCTTGCTTCACCTCTCCAGTTTCCTCCCGGTCGAGTTGTGCTCACGAGTATAATGATGATTTCTTTCACTTAGAACACAAAACAAACGGATCGGAATTAGTACATGAATTCCCCCCCCAAAAAATGGAACGTGTGCTTGACCAACTTGTTAGTGCTACAAGATGATAAGTCAAAGAGATAATAGATTGCATTTTCGTAAATAGCCTGAAGGCTTTCGACACTGCCTTACAAGGCAAGCAGGCCGGCATATCGGGAATGGTGGTAAGGAGGAGCTTCCTGTTTTCGGGAAGGAGCTTCCTGTTTTCGGGAAGGAGCTTCCTGTTTTCGGGAAGGAGCTTCCTGTTTTCGTGAAGGAGCTTCCTGTTTTCGTGAAGGAGCTTCCTGTTTTCGGGAAGGAGCTTCCTGTTTTCGGGAAGGAGCTTCCTGTTTTCGGGAAGGAGCTTCCTGTTTTCGGGAAGGAGCTTCCTGTTTTCGGGAAGGAGCTTCCTGTTTTCGGGAAGGAGCTTCCTGTTTTCGGGAAGGAGCTTCCTGTTTTCGGGAAGGAGCTTCCTGTTTTCGGGAAGGAGCTTCCTGTTTTCGGGAAGGAGCTTCCTGTTTTCGGGGAGGACCTTCCTGTTTTCGGGAAGAAAACGAGTCACAACAAGGAGGGAGAGGTGATGGGTGGTGTAGTACCTCTAGGCTCGTTACTACGGCCCATCCTCTTCCTATTGTACGTAAACGATCAAACAGGAAATATATGTTTGTTGATTTTAAACTAGCGAGACGGTTCAGAACTGAGGAGGATTGCAATCCATTACAAGATTAGGTCTCCAGAGATGGTCTCAGAAATGGGTTCTGGACTTTAGCCCAAAGGCAAAATTGTGAGGAATAGGAGTATGAGGATTCAAATACACAACAGCATCTAGAGAAGGCAACTTCCCCATTTCAGAGAGTTGGAAGTAAGCATAACTCGAAATCTTAACACCAAATGCACACATCGGCAGGATAAAGTTGGCAGCATATTCACGACTGGAAACGTTGGGATAACCTTCAGGAACTTGGGCAAACGATCCCTTCGAACGCTTATTTACATAAATCTGTGAAATCCATTCTTGAGTATGCTGCCCTGGCATGAACCCCCACCTAAGAAAGAACAAAACAAAACAAGAAAGAGTCCAAAGTTGTTGTTGTTTAAGATTCGCTACTTGGAACAAAAAGTTCCAAGAGCGGTTCTACGGGCTCACCATAGCACGGGCTATGGTGAGCCCGTAGTGGACTTTGAGTCCAAAGGCATGCAACGAGGCTCGTTCCAGGACCAAGTGGTCCTGGAAAACTGGGCCTCAATAAACTGGTGGAAGGAAGAAATGGTCAGACATGATGATGATGTACAAGATACAGGCGATGAGTCACAGTTACGTGGCTAAAGTAAGTTGACCAGACCACACACTAGAAGGTGAAGGGACGACGACGTTTCGGTCCGTCCGGGACCATTCTCAAGTCGATTGTACGTCGAAACGTCGTCGTCCCCTCCACCTTCTAGTGTGTGGTCCGGTCAACATGATGTACAAGATTTTATTAAGCGGAATTGACCGCATGGAGAAGCGGTGTCCGAAGTGAGGAACAGAAGACTTCTTTACACAACTATACATTTATTACATCATATTAAATTCAGGTAAATTGTGAAGCTAACGAACTTATACAACTTGTTACATATTTCTCTACTTTTGATAAAAGATTCGATTATATTTCTTTCAATAAAAGGTTTTTATGTATAGTGAATTAATCCAGTAAATTGGATGGTTTGAATCCTAAGTGAACAAGCCACCAAGCTGACTGAAGATTTGAATGTAACCTGAGGCAGGGGGTACACCTGAGGCAGGGGGTACACCTGAGGCAGGGGGTACACCTGAGGCAGGGGGTACACCTGAGGCAGGGGGTACACCTGAGGCAGGGGGTACACCTGAGGCAGGGGGTACACCTGAAGCAGGGGGTACACCTGAAGCAGGGTTTACACTCAAATCCTTCATGTGGAGGTGGTGACGGGACTTTCCATAACTTAACAGCATCAAGTTTAAGAGTGACGTGTTGCAGGGGCGTGGAGCTGGTGGAGGTGGTAACTGAGGACGTGTTCGACCACGTGCCTGGCCTCGGCTACGTGCAGATCACCGACGTGTACTCCACCAACATCACCTTCGAGCCCGTAGAGTGTCCTCGTCGTACCGTCGTCTACATGGTCTGCTCCGAACTAGGTACGTGCCTTCGTCACCTGTTGAGTACTCTATAACCCTATGACCCACTCTATGTGGAACACATCTTAAACGCTGTCTGTGGAGGACGGATGAAAATATGAATATTCGAGTTAGCATTGTTTAAGTGTAGAGGTCACGTCTATGGTAGAAAATACACATAAGAAACTCGCCTATCACCATTCTCATTATCTTCTATCACCTCACACCGACCTTGTACGTACCGAGTACTACTCAACTTTTTAATGCCGATTATAATATTGACCAGTTGGTTTCAATATTAATATGTATTTTTCATGTATTTCCTTAATTCTGGTTTCTGAACAGCATCTTAACTCTTGATGTTAAGGTGTCTTTATTTGTTAGTGTTACGTATTATGTATAGGTAACACACTTGCCCCTTTGACTGTTACCTCGTAGGGACTTTGCAAACGCATTTGATACATGCAACCATCGAGTGATAATCCATAAAATGAGGTCCAAAGGCATAACAGGCAAAGTGGGGGTGATGGATATTCAACTTCCTGAGAGAGCGCATAAAGTATCGGTTAACAAATGACAAAATTAAGTCCAAGAGCCCTGAGAAGCTCTGTGCCTGGAGGCACCCCGCGGCGCTCCTCTTGCGTCGCTTGATTAACCTCGTATCACACAAGATTATCAATTATCCTCGTATAAATCCCAGCTTCATGCCATATACACTCTCGGACAGTAGTACCGTATGAACATCAGAGGCCCCATGGCTCCTCAACCTCCTTCCCGTAAATATAAGATATATTACCGGAACACAATGAAAAGTGTTTTCAAGACAGCTGAACAAGTTCCAGCAAGAAGTGCCGAATCGGCAGAGTTATAATGGATGTGCTATTCATATAAAGCTGTTCCAAGTAGCAGCTGTATATGAAATTATAACGAAACAAATCTAGCCCTAGGCCGGGGTTGGAGAGAACACACGAAAACGACTACAGACGAGCTATTTGGTAGTACACGAACTGTCGTGGAGACAGATTCCATTCACAACATTAAATGTAAAGTTACATAGTCAAATATGGCTCCAGAACATGTGCGCTTGCTTAAATGTTACAAGGTAGAGCCAGAGAGTTGAGACTCAACCTGCACAACAAAGATAGTACAATTATATGATTGCTGAAAGGTTAATGTTGGGCGTGTACAGCGTGTGGCGTGCGGCCGTTGTACCTGGCGCCGCGCGACCCGGGGGTGGAGGGCAGCGTGGCGCGGACGGCAGGCAACGGTGACTGGCCGTGGGCAGCAGCTCTCCTGAAGGACGGGGTGCACGCCTGCGACGCCACCCTCATACACCCCTCCTGGCTCCTCACCACCTCGCTATGCTTCCAGGGGTGAGTTATCTCTGGCCTCTATCTCATCCTACCAACCTATCCGCCGGCCAAGACAATTGTTTGTCGGCCAATGGTTTATATATATATATATATATATATTACAAAGTCCGTTCTGTAGTACTGATAGGTTCAAAACACACACCAAAGACAATTTAACAAAATAATTGATCTAACTGTAGTGATGGGGCTTCCCCTTGCTATCAGAAAGATCGGGGGTTCGCTTCCCTGAGGGTATAAATGAAATATTTATATAACAAACACATATTCATACTAAGTTAGGTTACTGTCCTCCTTTTTTCAGTAATTGGTGTTTGTTTACACGTATCAGTACTACATAATGGACTGCTTGTCAGCCAGTATTGTCGATATATGTAGTCTTAGGAAGAGGATGGATTGTGCCTTCCTCGCTGTCTAGCGGTTCTGAGAATTACCCAAAATCTCGTAGTTGCGTCCATATTGTTGAGCGACATATCCCAGGTAGTGGTACATTAGCGTACACATCTCACTTCTCTATTCAAAGTGTCGCCCACATAATAGATGATTTTAATTTGTAGAATGTGTAATTCTAGTTTACAACAATATGTAGCGAAAATAGTAACCCCCCAAAAATTAATATTTATAGAAAAGTGTATCGGGGAGTTAAATATAGGTCATGGAATTGTTAGGATATATGGCTGCTGATTGTTGCCACCTATTTTCGTCTTTTGTTATAAAGCGAGTATTTTTCCGTGTTTTTTTTTCACCTTCAACATTCAGCACCAACATCATGGGAAGGGGGGGGGGGGCGGGGGGCTCGGTCCAGCAGGCCTGGTGATCGGTGGGGATGTCCACCCTGGATTTCCCCAGGATCACCCATCGGGAACCCTTCATTTTATATCCCCCTAATCACGTTACTTTAACCTTTATTCGTTATATTGTTTCCTCCTTAACAATTAAAATGACTACATAAATTAGGAATTTTATCACAATTTAAATGTTACCTCATTTTAAGACTGTTTGCATCCATTATTACTACTTCTCTATTGTAAATGGCAATTTATTGTTACTGTGTATTTATCTCATTACATAGCAACTTCTATAGATGCTAAATTACAACACAATTTTATTCTCATTGAGATGTTTTTGCTCGAACTTGCAAAAATATATTATGTAAACAGGAAATATAATATTTGGATAATTCTACAAACCCTTGTCGAGAGTTAAGTCACGCTTAACTGTATAGTTTCTTCCAATCCACCGTCAAACTTTATTTGAAACGTTTCTCCAAAAGTATGAAGCTTGGACAATCGACTATTGTCCAAGTTCACATAGAGTCCTTCAGTATAACACCCTCTCCCAAACCTTTTTTAAATCCTGGAGAGGTTTTGTGGTTCTGTCATTTGAGGTGCCTGTCTGTCATTCCTTTCCAGCCAGGGTCGGGCCCTGTGGGTGGCGAGGCTGGGGGGCATCCGCATCTCGTCGCAGGCGCCGTGGGTGCAGGAGAGGCTCATTGTGGGCATGGTCAAGTCTCCGGTAGAGGGGAGCCAGATCGTCCTCATTAAGGTGAGCCCTGAACGCTCTACACGCAGCTCACCTACAGCAACGGTAATACTTACAGCAAATTAATTATTATCAATATGGATTTGCAGTAGAAGTGGTAGTCGTAGCAGCAGTATTACCAGCATTGTTTATTATCATTTGTGTTCGTTATTATTTGTATTATTATGATTTATGTTAGTCTACTACGGATTTAAGTGTTATGAATTCATAAGTATTGCAACTGTACAGTATTCGTATTATTTCGTAATGATTGTTTTCTAAAGTTATTTAGTGTGTGTGTGTGTGTGTGTATCCTGCTGCATGTGCGTGCCGACCTGCATGCAA
>NC_091190.1:14585971-14720971 GCF_040958095.1 Procambarus clarkii | reverse complement strand
GGCGCCAGGCGTAAGTCTCACTTCCATCTCTAATTTAACATTCCTCTAATACTGACTCCACAATTGGAGTTTGCAAGATGAGGAAAATTTCCTTCTCATAACTGTGATTCAGGTCATGTCCAACATTTAGCACAGTTTCTCCAAAGCACCCATGCGGCTTTAATACAGTATTGTGGTGTTCTGAAATTTGCAGAACTTACAGGATAATATCCTTTAGTTTGGGTATATACAACTTGAGAATATAAAGAGTTTACACATGAGACTTATACTCTCATAACCTATGCTGACACAGGCGACCCACTGGTGGAACTGTCAGTGTCGGTGACAGCTGGGGAGGTGTGTCACCGTCTGGACGGCTCTAAGGACAACACCATTTGTGCCCAGCAGACAGCACCTACAGACAGATGCCTGGTGAGTTATTTGAATGGATGCTTCAACATTTCATGCAATTACATTAACGGAAATATCCAACTTCCATCCCGTCAGTACCTTTCCTGAGAAGCACTATCTGTAACACAAGTGTATACAGTACCTGTAATAATGAATTCAGTAAAAAATATACAAGTTTATTATTATGAATAATAAATAGTGGGCCATGGTCACATATGAAGCACTGCAATGGGAAAACATGTCATCTATACCATTCTGTATTGTAATTTTCCTACTGTTGCTCAACCATATTTTATATGATTATATTTATATAGATTTATCTAAGGCAGCTCCATTCTGGTCTTGCTGGATATGTATTGGCCTGTCCCCATTCTTCCTTGGTTCAGGCCTTCTGGGAGGATGTTGAACAACCATGGACCTCTGATGTTTCTTTCATATCAGAGAAAGGTCCACATAATGGACCTCCTCCATTATGAAATTTAGTAAAGCATTATTATTCAGCTCTCCCATGGTGGGGAGAGATACACATTGTCTCCTGCAGCTATGTTAGATTTTGTTTTAATGAGGGGTCTCTTGATTATTTGATGCTTAAGGCTATTTTTGTTGGCCCTGGGTACAGGCAGTTCTGGGTTTATCTTGTTTGGTTAGGAAACCACTTGTGCATATCTGCCCAAATCTCAATTTGTTTTGCAAAGAATGACTCTTGGTGCAAGTCAACCAATGTTCACCCAACAAATCGTATGATTCTGTCAATCTATGGCTATGTGCCGATATCTTCAAACTACAGTACATAACGCTCTTCATCAGAGTCCCTCATTTTAAATTGACATATAGTATTGTGGTGCCTTATATTCATCTCCTTTGTCTTGTGATGACATCACTGCTCATGGGCTGTTTGGGACACTGGTTATTTAATTGCCCTGTAGCTCCATCTGGCACCACTCTGCAACACAGCTCAGTTCAACCCCATATTTCTATTTGTAGTCAGTCTCCTAGGGGATTTCATTCCTAAGGAAGTAACTGAGTGGTAGACAAAAATAATCTAGCATGGAGTGTCCTATAGATTGAGAGTTATTTTCTAAGCAAGAGACACTATTGCTCCCATTTGTTCCTGCTTCACATGTGCATTATTAAATCACATCTACCAAAGAACCTTGTGCTACTACTTCACTTAATACTGTTATACTTTTAAATATATCCATCACCCATATTATGTATAATTACTGTATACAAATTATAATATCTCCAGTAATTTTAATCATTTAAAAATTGACTATAGTCTACTTCTATTAAATCATGTAAATTACTACAAATTCTCTACATATCTGATTATATATACGTGTTCTACTAGTTCTATATACTTGAACTACATTTTAATAGTGAATGCTTTTATAGTAACCTCAAAATTTAGTACAAATTTCAGTGCATACCTCAATTGCTAGCAATAAGTACTCATACTTTTGAAACTTGCTTATCACTACAAAATCTCATTGAATGCCTCAAATATTTTATCAGTAGTTAAACTCTTCCAGACTGCTATGCATGTTAGTCATTTTGCAAGAATGTAAATCCACATGAACATTGTTAGTTATGACTCATTGTAACTTGTGTTTAAAAAAATTTAAATTATCTGGCAGAATATGAGTTGGGCAAAGTCAAGAGTACCTTATTGACCTGTTGGTACTGCCACCAGGTGACAGGAGTGAACCAACTAGCAATTAGTGAATGTGTTCCTTAGTACCCATCGATGTACTGTACTCTAGTGCTTTACAAGGGCTTTGAGTATCGATGAATGAGCAATCTGGAGGTCATTATGGGCTAGATAATAGTATTCTCCAGGGTATCCTTGACACCATTATAACCCAGTAAGGACACCAGAAATGATGCCTTATATTTCTAGTGCAAAATGTCAACATGCTCAAATTGCATATTCCTTTCCATGGAAAGGGGAACCTTGACTTAAGAGAAATATTGTTTTAGGTTGCTCTTCATTAACAATTACACTATAGCCCAATTTGTTATATGCTGGATTTGACTACGGTACACTATTTAATGGGTAGCCAAGGACATCTTATTATAGGTACTTAAAATAACATGCAAGAATCTCAAGTATAATAAATGTCATGGTCCCTTGAACAATTTTGCTTCTGAAGTAAACATTTTGTAAAATTTAAGTATATATATTAATGTGTGTGCTGTAGGTCATTGTTTTAATAGCTCATTCATCTCGATTACAGATGTTAATGATTTAATTAAATATTGCCCCTTCACATTTTCCTCGTCCCCCCTTACCTAAAGAGAATTTCACCCATCTTGTATTAATATTATCTAAATTTGTTAATTTAAATTAACAAATTAATTAACAAATGTTAATTAAAATTTGTTAATTTTTTTAAGGCAAACATATGAACATTCTACTCAAACTAATTTTGCCTTGGATTTACTAGAACTAATTACTATTCAGCATTATTCTTTAATCTTTTGTTTTCAGCTGGAGGAAATGAGTGGTGGTGGTTTACTGTGCGAGTGGACAGGACGATGGGAAATAGTTGGAGTAGCCACATCCCATACTGGCTGCTTCCAGGGTTCACGTCCACGTTTATATGACGATATTACCTCCACAACTGTCAGGTGGATAAAAAAAACCATTGCAGCGTTCCAGCGTAACTCATAACCCATAAACAGTGTCAATCTTTTCCTTTTGTAGGGACTAAATCTTAGGAACCTACATACCTGAACAACCTAGCCTGAAGATATGTAAAAAAAATGTTTAATGCAAATTCCAGCAGGTTGTAGTCTTATGTTTGTCTCTGGAATCAAAGTTGTGTCTGATGCCCTTCAAACTAAGCAGTGCTTTGTATCTGAAAACTACACAGCAAGGGACACCTATACCAGAGCAAGCAATATGCCTGCCAATCAGCACTGGCACGCTACCATTCTTTTTTACCGGTAGGTATATAGAGTACAGTACTTACATATCAAGTAATTACTTATCAGCACAGTTAATTTATCAGAACAACCATATCGAATACATATCTCAAGAACCATAGTTTGATATTGGTATAGTAGTTTATAAATATCAAGGATTTATTGTTGATTTGATATAGATAATTTAACAAAAATATATAACTAATAATGCAAGGGCAATTGTTATGTTCAGTATCACTTATAAAGAGTTTATTGAATGCTTGCACAATACAGTACCTTTTAGACCCCTTACAATAATAAGTTTATATTCTCATGTTATTTTTTAAAGAGCTTTATAGCTTCAAGCATGAATATATAAGAAGAGTTTATAAATTATTATTTAAGGTTAATTTCTAGCAAAAACTACAGGAAGAGATGGGGCCCATACTCAATGTATTGTGCATAGTGGTAGAGTAGTCATAGTTTGGGAGCCTTGAGTATTTCCTGTCAGCTTGCGACCAATGTAAAACATGTATAGGTTGGCGTTCTTGTGACTACAACTGATCACCATGCATTCTGTTAGTTTGGGATGACCTAGATGGTGTCTCCTAATGGTCCCATAGCTGCTGCATCTAGATGGTGTGTGTGCTAATTGTCCTATGGCTGTGTGGAAGGCATGTTTGTAAATGTGTCCATGAATAACTATGGACAGTATGTGTGCTAGTGGTCATATGGCTACTTTTGCTGATGGTTCTGTGTTTACATGTGCTTTTCAGGTACTGTATAATGTCACACTAGCTTTTCTGATTCATAGATCGCCACCAACAAACATTGCTGGGTGCATATATAAAAATCCTAATAGTGCAACGGCATCTATGTCTCAAGACTGCTCTATTGTTTACACGTGTCGATATATGTTGTACAGGAAGCCGAGTTGCTTTTGGTTGATGTATGAGCAATCTCTCGCTACAGAGAAGTTTTATAATCTTACAATGACCTGTTGTACAGAAACACATATCCAAGAATTTTAGTAGTAAAGTGTTTCCATGCTCTGTATGGTTTTGTTAAAAGTAATAAAGTACCAAGTTTGCATGAATATTTTTCACTATGCATAACACAAAGTTGAAATACAAAAAATTGTGTTTACACCAATAGCAAAAGACAAGTTCATGTATGTGACAGTTATTCAAGTTATATGGAATAGAAATGATTATGCTCAGTCTGGATGTTCATTCATACCATTACATTTTAGTGTTTCCACAATAGGTGTACAGTATTTATAAACTAGATAAGAAATACAACTCATGTAAAAAATAATACTGAATCCATAGTTAACTTTATTTTTGTCATATAAATTGTCTTCTCTCTCTCTCTCTCTCTGTTTCTCTCACACACACACACACACACACGTCATGCGCGCACACACACACACACGGGACCAAAGAGCCAAAGCTCAACCCCCGCAAGCACAAATAGGTGAGTACACACACACACACACTGTACGTACGTACGTACGTTCGTTGTGCACACACACTGAAGGATGAAGCCCTAGAAAGCCAAGTTTAATAATGGTATAGACATGAACTCATCAATGAAAAGGACTCAATTATGAAGAGGTAACTAATATCTCTCAATTTGCATTTACACTAAGATTTAATTGTGTTTTTTTGCACAAATGCCAGAAAATTGTTAAAATGTTAGGTTTTAATAACTATCAAGTCTATTAAAACACATTGAATGTGGATAACTGGCACTTAAGGTGTTGTATGTCCAGAATTAAATTTAATAATGTTCTGAACTTGAAAATGTTAATATTTAAATACTGTAGAACTTGGAGCATAAAATTACATAACAAATTTAATCAACTTTGAAATGATTATTACCAAAAGTGATTATAACTGTATGACATTTCTCTACTTTGGATAAAGTTGTCATTTTTTATATATATATATATATATATATATATATATATATATATATATATATATATATATATATATATATATATATATATAAATACACACGCGCACACACACACACACACACATACATATAATCACACACACACATGTTGTACCTAATAGGCCACATTGCCTAACAAGCTGAATTTTCCTGTAATATTAAATATTTAAAAAAATTCTCATAAAATGATAAAGCTTTCCATTACATTATACATAATTTGAAATGTTTCTACTTTGAACCAATACTAACAAATTTGATCAAACATAGCCTAACATAACTAAATAATGTTCCTATATATGGTAATACAGTACTGTATATTATTATTGTTAGACAAGAACCAATTTGGAAAGAAATATTTGAAAATAATGAAAATTGTTCTGCATGTTAGGCAAATCGTACCGTGCATAATAGGTCAAGTAGTGCGGTTTTGGCTATTAGGTACAACATTTATATAATGTACAGTACAGTATTCTGCAAATGGTATTATCACCTAACTCCATTACAAAATTCTGAGTAAATAACACAGCTGAAAGAATCAAGTCTATGAGCTCTGAGACAGCCATATATCCCACTTTGGGAAGACCTGATAGGCCTTTTACATCATACTGAGCTATGAGCACTATAATGATTTTACGACTGAATAGGTAGGACTTTCACTCTAGTCTATAATGCTGGGTGGACCTGTTTTATATGTGTAATATTAGAGGAAAAAGCAGGCATCCAGTATGCTCTACATGCTGGGTGATGACTTAGGGATGTGAATATATGATCTTGCAGAAACTTGACTCCTACACCTTAGATGTGGAGCTATACTGTGACCTGTGCTGAGGACGTTTATGTAATGTGGCAGTTTTGTGTAATGCCTAAAATATTCTGAGATATTTTTGTTGAATGCCTGATTGTACTGATCATTTATAATATATGCCAGATATTTTCATAGATATTAAGTAAATTCGCAGGGTGTACATAAAAGTATCTGTATTAAATTATTACAAACTGAATTTTCATACACAAATTTTAAATGTGTTCAAATTTGATCAAAATACAAGTTATAAACAAAAATAAGACTTTGGCTATGTAATTACAAGTTAACTCAGTCCTTGCCATTACACATTAAATTATATGGTTTTGTTAGTATTTGTTAAGTTGAAAATCCATGCCCACCACAACCCAATCAAAATTGCATGGTTGAGTATTAATTATTTACATGTAGACTAGCCAAGAAGGTTGATATTTCATCTTCAGTTTGTCTCAATATTAATAATGATTTTAGTTTTCACGATACTGCTGTACCCCTGCTTCTTCCAATGAAAGTGTACTACCCTGAAGAACATGTGACAAATGCTGCCTGTAATGTATAAATAATTATGTAAATTGGTTCATGTATAAATAATAACTATGTTTGATGAGTATAAAGTATTTTTTATTTCCTAGTACCTGTATTTGAATCTATATGCAAATATGCAGGTGGCCCCTTCTTACAATGGGATGTGTTCTTAAAAGGTGTTTGTAAGTGAATTATTCAGGATTCTGAACCAGAACCAAATGACATAAATCATCATTAAAAATCAATAATTTTGGAACAAATGGTTTAAATAATACTGCATATTACTTACCTTGAATGGTAGTTATCCTGTTTTTGAATAGTGAATATATAATTATTGGAGGTGGCAGCGATAGACTGTTGATGATGCATGGGCAGCGGAAACTGGCGGGTCAACTTTACTGTCACTGGCCGGTATAGATGATACAATGCATTGGTGGCAGACATGAACCGACAGATTGCTCCAACAATTCTGGTCCTCAATTCACATGGTTAGTAGGTTTCCTTTGTCAAAAATCAAAAGTCATTCTTGTTATCATTTATTTCAGTGGTGTAGAGCTGGTGTAGAAACACTTACATTTTCTAAAATTTGAGTTTTATCTATGACAATTTTGATTGTGGAGTTGGTAAAGCCATGAACATGCACAGTCTGTGTTGGTGTTTCTCTTTATGATGCTTGATTATCTGTAGCTTTGACTTGAAAATAGCGTGGTACCTCAGCTTATGAATTTAATCTGTTCCCAGAGACGGTTCATAAGGTGAAAAGTTGTAAACTGAAGCGAATTTCCCCATAAGAAATAATGGATATTGAATTAATCCGTTCCAGACTCCAAAAAAATTTACTTCCAAAGTAAATTTTATACCTAATTCACCCAAATCTTTAGTACTAAAGTATATACAAGTTATTACTTACCTTTACTGATGACTCTTGTTGGCATATGGAAAACGGTGAGGAGGTGGTGAGGTGTTAAGTGTTTGGAAGGGGAGTCCCATTATAACATGTCAGTGATTACTTTTCTGGGGTACTCACTCTATTTTTTGCAGGCATACCACTAGGACCTGCTTGAAGCTCACTGCTTGATCATGATCAAGTATGCCTCTTGATCATGATCAAGTATGCCTCTTGATCATGATCAAATATGCCTCTTGAAACAGTTATGCCTCTGTTTACCCAGCAATGATTGGGTACCTGGTTGTTAAACGAATGGCAGGTCATATTCCAGGGAAAGTAGTGGGGAAGGCTTACCTTGAGCTAAGGGAATTTAAAGCCCTCTGCCTACAGCTCTCAGCCTGCTAACAGGAGTCAGCAGTCGTCTGTTCCTGTATCCACCTGTGTAAAAAAAATTAAATAAAAAAATACGGTTATCTTGAATATGGACGAGTTGGTGGGTCATGTTCGGGGTGATTTATTTTTGTTTATTTACGTGCAAACGCATGCTACATAAATTACAATAAAAACAAAAGACAATAAAACAATTCAACAACAAAAGTACAAAGTAACAGAACAATAAGCCCCAAACCAAACCCAACACAAACACATGAATAACACAGAAAGACATAAGTACATAACAAAGACACACAGAAAGACATAAGTACATAACAAAGACACACAGAAAGACATAAGTACATAACAAAGACACACAGAAAGACATAAGTACATAACAAAGACACACAGAAAGACATAAGTACATAACAAAGACACAGAAAGACTATACAGAAGACAGTACGAAACGGACACCAGCCACCCACACGATACAGGCAATACATAGCAATACATATTTACAATAAATTAAAAGCCTGAAGGACTTACAACATCTACATGAAATGACAAAACAACATAAAACACAAACATGACATACAAAGGAAATAACACAAACTGGAATATAAACAAAACAATACAAACGCAGGAGTTCCGTACACAGGGAGCTAGCAAAGACCGGGAACGTGGTCAAGCACTTTCGACTTACTACTCTTGATACTTATACTTCTCCGGAAACTGACGCACAAGATACTTAGAACAGTAAGCATCCCACAGCGCCCACTCTTCCTTGGTAGGGCGGATGGGGCACCGCATAAATTCAGGAACTACCACCCCGGGGAGCGACCAGGTCTGATCCGACGATACAGGGGGCTGAAAACGCTGAAGACGAAGGCTGGAGATGCAGAACCACGGAAGCGCGCGGCACAGAAGACCAAGAACCAGAGTATAGTGGGACAGAGGGTGGCTGAGCAGAGGGCAGCCGCGCAGGGGGCAACTGTGCAGAGTCCGGCTGCACCGGGCTCAGACGCATCACCATCCACAAAAGACGAACTCCCGGAGTCCCCAAAATCCCTGACGTCGGGCCAGACCTCACCACAAGGCGGAGATAGACTTGAAGCTCGCTACGTTCGCTTGGACACAGGTCGCAGGTCATCGAAACTATCACCCCTGCTAGGAGGCACCTCAGCAGAACCCCTAGTCGCGTCGCGCAACTGCACGCAATATCGCAGCCTCAACGACCCGGGGAACAGGCCCGCACACCACGGGAGACAGCACCGCGTGCACGTCGACTCAGGCTGTAGACACATCTTCCAGAGACAGGGCAGGCTGGGGCAGAGAATGCGGGGAAGCCGGCGGCGGGAAAAGAACCACACAACCCTCGGGCGCGACCTCCAGAGTGGCAGCAGGATGGGCCGCAGATAAAGACGTCAACGCCAGATCCTCCGAAGAGGACGGGCCAAGTTCCCGACGCCAACAACACTCGAACAAACGGTGGGGTAACAATTACATAAACTCCCGCCGAAGGGGTAAATGCCAGTGTTACTTTTGGTGTTAAACAGTGGAATGATCCTCTTGTTCTCCAGAAAGTTGTTGATCAGTCTCATCCCTAAAAGGATTTCGCTAAACGTTTGGGATTGATTTTTGACACTCGTTTGTCCTGGTTCCGCCATAACTCTTACCTCTGGATCGAATGCTCCAAGGTTCTTACGCTTCTTCGAGTCTTGTCCCGTACTTCCTCAGGTGTTGCTAGACACACGCTCCTCTCTTTGCACTTCTCTCTCGTGCTGTATTATGGCTGCTCGACTTACTCCTTTGCTTCTTCGATCCTTCATTCTCTTGATGGTTTGCACCATACTGGGTTGCGCCTCTGTTCTGGTGCTTTTTGTTTATCCCCTATCAGTGTTTGTATGTTGAAACCTACGTGTTGTCGCTCCAGGATCGTTGATATCGTTACTGCCTTCGCTACTTTGCGAGGTGTCTGCCTCATTCTTGATTTTGGTGTTCTATTGGTGTTGCCCCTCCGGCAGACAGTTCTCTTTCACCTTCCTTTTTCTATATAGATTCTCGCTTACACGCTTCCTTTTGAATTTGTGTTAGCAATATCTCTCCTCGTGTTATTCCTTCCTTACCACCTTGGCAGGTTTCCCTAGTGAAGTTTTGCAAGTCTTTGACTAACGTGGTAAAGGCTGTTGACCGGACCACACACTAGAAAGTGAAGGGACGATCAATCGTCCCGTTCAAGACACTGAGTGGTAGACACACTACGTTCTTAGCACTTCCCAGACACTTTAATAAATATAGGCAAATGTAATGGTGTTTTGTCTTTTACCTCCTAACCTTCGAAATATTGTAACTTTTAATTTTTATTTTTTTAGTACAAGACTATTTAGTATAATAAACAGTGTTAACACTAAGTACGAGCCCAACCGCAGTGTCCCCTGCCAAGACCACTACAGAGATGGTGGACATCGGATAAATAAATACAATTTTGATTTCTATTATTAAATTTAATCTCTTAATTGTATCAAAATGCTCAGGTTGACAACCCAATCCGAGCACAGGTAAATAAATACCTGTGCTCAGGTACCACAGGTAAATAAATAAATTGAGCTTTGATCAAAGAGCCAACGCTCAACCCCCGCAAGCACAACTAGGTGAGTACAGACGCCCACCAAGCCTTCTATTTTAAAGGCCAATATCCCTTAAAATGGGTTACTACAACACCAGTTGAATTGGGAATAATAATAATAAGAAGAAAATGAGTAGAAGCCATGATGAGGAATCGAACCTGGACGCTGGGTACACCCAAGCATATGTCCTAAACCAGTCTGCCATGGCATGCTCAAAAACAATGCATGTCATGGTTGAATGGTTTAGGGGGTATGCCGAGGGGTACCGTGTCTGCAGGTTCGAGTTCGAATGTCTCATTGATACATCTTGTTAATGTGATTTCTTAGTGCACAAATAACAATAATAATATTTTATTTATGTTATACAAAGGATCAGATTACAGCATTTATTAATGGGTTCAGTATGTGAATATTACATAAACCCAATAATTACATGCAGCGTTTCGGGCATAACGTAAAATAACGAGTGAGTTAAGTTTCCATTTTGTGGGTAATATTTGATACTATATGAAGTATAAATAAACGTATAAATAAGTATAAACAACATATTTCAGCCACAATAACGTGGCTGAAATATGTTGACCAGACTTCACACTAGAAAGTGAAGGGATAACGACGTTTCGGTCCGTCGTTATCCCATCCCATACTTCGTTATCGTTACTCCCATACGATATCGTTATCCTACTCCCATACTTCGAAACCTCTTTAGCGTCAGTTGGCATACACCGCCATTGCAGCAATCTGCTCCCTACCCATCTCACGTGAAAATTGTGGTTATTACGCGTTGTTACATTCAAGAAAGAGTTCTTTAAGTAGAAAAAATTATAATGGTGATGCCGTTTGTACATTTGAAAGACAAGTAACGAACTGTGAGTGTACTGTTGTGTCCTATAGTGTACTGCTCTGTAGTGCATTGTACTTACTGTTTTGTAGTGCACTGTACCGTACTGTATTATAGTGTACTGCACTGCATTATAGTGTACTATTCTGTACCATATTGTACTGTACCATAATGTAGTGTACGGTACTGTCCTTTTGTGTAGTATACAGTAGTGTACTGGACTGGCGTGTACGGTTCTTTACTGCATTGTACGGTACTGTACTGTACGTTGTAGTGTACTGTACAGTTATGTAGGGTACTGTACTCCACTTTACTGTAGTGTACTGTACTATACGGTACTGTACTGTTGTCTATTGTAGTGTAGAGTACTGTGCCCTTGGGTGTTCTGTATCATACGGTACTGTGCTATACTATACTGTACTGTAGTTACATGTTGAATAAGTATTTGTAATATTTAATCATTATAATAATACTTATTTAATAATAATATGTAATCCAAAGTCATGATATGTGAGTGTAAAGTCGAACAATGTTTCTCATACATATGGTATATGTATGTTTCTCATACATTGGGTGTCTATATTTCAGTTTCACAAAAAAATTGTCATGAATTAGTATAGTATCCAATTAGGTGGAGCCGACCAATGAGAGTAGAGTTTGCAAGAATGTGACGTCAAGTGAAAAATCGATACGTGATTGGCTGTTGAGTCGACTTGGTGGGTGAGGCTCGACGGAACGTTATTTTGACCCCAGTATTGGCATAGTTGTGGTGTACAAGTTAGTGTTAGGGCGTGATGTTACTCTGAGCTGGTACCCCGTTACCCTTTGGGGTCGCTAGGGCTGACAGATCCCCTAGCTTACACTGATATTGTACACCCGGAAAACGCCAATACACAAGGTCAAAAATATATATTTTACAGCAGCCGTATATACCCTCTTTGGGGAATATATATATAGGCAGATATTTTAGTGGTGACCTGTAATCAGTAGTAAGAGATTTATAAATGTGTAGTTAATTGTAATGTTTGTTTTTCAGCGTTATTGTTAAGTGAATGAGGTAATGGTGGGAAGACGAGGCATCGCGTGAAATGAGCCGACTGGTGATTTAGGAAGGTGGAGGAGAGAATAAGGTTGTGGTGGACCGATGAATCAAGTCTAGCGGCGAGCAGAAGGTGGTGGCAGATGTCCCTGTTTGGCAAGATGTGCTGCGTGAGTTAGCATCTATGATGGCGGTATGAGTTTAAGGCAAGTAGTTATTGAATATCTAGTGTAAGTTTATAGGCCTGGTAATATTGTAATAAGATAGCGTAGTAAAGGGAGACTGAAGTGGTTCTGAGTATTAGGTGCTCAGAGGGTGTCGATGCCACAAGTAACAGCTGCAAAACTCGTTGACTATCTAGGTGGAATCTATGCTTTTAAGTGGCATTAGAAATTGGGAGCATGAAATTAGTTTAGTGAAAGTAAGTACATGTTGCAATTAAAGGTATGGTATAGGCATGATAGAATAATTTATATTGATAACATGAGGTTACCTTGTTGCAGGTAATAGCGGACAGATTGGCAGGACCCCTGGGCTGCGTGGAAGAACAGACGCTTCAACTGCCCTATTCGTGAGGACTTGGCAGCAAGTGTGTGACTAGTCTTGTAGAAGAATCGTGGGGATAGGTTGGGCCACGTTACTAGTCTAAAGGTGATGTGTGGGTTTGAATGTGACGTTTAGGCGGCCGAGAGTAGTTATCACTTAAATATTGTGGAAGTTGAATGTGACAGGTAGTTTTGCAGGAATTAGTGTTCACGTTGTGAACCAGTTATTAAAGTGGGAATAAAATAGTGAGTGGAAGTATTGAAGATATAATCATTTCTTAAGTTTGTCAACGTTGATGATTAAATTTGTACATGTTAAGTAATTAGTGTCCCATTGAGAAGTTTGTGTAATAACAAAGTAGGAATTAATAACATGTTAGTTTGTTAATGGGGAAACTGTATGGACCGGATAACTAAGCATGCCTGTAAAAGTGTTGGACCCTACCTTACATAGGGGTTTAAAGCAAGTAGTTAATAAGAACGTGGCCACTAAGGGAAGTGTTCCGGGCCTAACGCAGTCGTGTATATTGAAGTGTCACCCACTCGAGGTGTAGCAAAGTAAATGTACGTGATGATAGGTTGTGAAAAATGTAAATCACGTCAACCACCCCCTATTTGCCAGTAAATGTAAAACAAGGTATGAAGGCAGTAGATTGGGGGGTGATGCAATAGATAAGTATTTTGGTTGTTGAATAAGGAAGTTTGAGGGTGATGGTATGAGGTGGACATTTAGGTGTTAACTCCCACTTGACTACTACTACAGGCATAGCGGGGCGCTCCTAGCGAGTGTTTTCATTAAAAACTGAAGCGCCTTAACCTGTAAGTCAGTGGTGTAAGTGTTTATAAAGAAGAAAAATAGTTTTGCTGCAGATGTTGGTGCTTCCGGAAACGTGTTATGACTAATAAATAACTGTCGATAGTTTTTGCTCACGGTTCGCGCGTCGTGTCTTTAAAAGTTGTTGATAGTGGTGTAGTAAACCCCCCCCCCTCACCCAGCGTTTAATGGGGAGTATGTACTCTGGTAAACAGACCACTTTAATTTGACATGAGGGTGAACGTTTGAAAATCCGTTGGCTTGCTGTCGTTTTAGTGACGCAGACATATTTAGCTGTAGGTTGTTTGACGTACAGCTGCTAGTAACAATAACCATTAGAATATTTAATTTGAGTAAGGCATATAGTTTATAATGTTAACGGTACTGCATGAAATAAGCGTGACCTCCTTCATAGGATAAAGTCATAAAATGAAGGTTTAAGAATGATTGGTTGATACATGGAGGGAATGTAAATGTTGCGGTTGATTAATTTGCACTTGAGACGAGGCTCGTGGCATTAATTTTTGAAGAATGTGTATGTGGGTGGCGACATTACACGTTGTGGTGTAATAATTGTGTAAGTAGAAAAATGTAATCATGGCTAGCGCGTGTTGTAGTATAGGCAGAAGTGAAAGGAACATGTCCTGTTTGTTCGTCCTTGAAATGTAAGTGCGTTGTTAACTTCAGGTTGAGCTTCAGGTATTGGTCCAGGGGGGGGGGGTGTTGGTTGTCGTGTGTAGGAGGAAGTCTATTGGTGTTGAGTTGATATTGTAGTGTTAATTGAGAATTGTGTACTAGGAAGAGATGTCCCTGGAGAAGTAAGCGGGAATGTGTGGTCATATAGGTATTAGTAGGTAGTTTAGCAGTTACTGTTGGCTAGGCAGAAGTGTAACAGGAAATGAGAGGCTGAGGGGGTTAAATTTGCGGGATGACTAAACCCCGAGGAGGGAAAAAATTGCGTTTAGCACTGCAATTGTATGTATAAGAAACGGTTAGTTTTCAGGTTGGTTGGGTGTGGTTTGTCATGGTTGCGGTTTGAATGAATTGTATATAAAAGTAGGACTCGTCAGAGGTTGAAAATGTGTTGCTATGTATTGTAGTTATCATATAGGGTGTTAAGTTTGTCAACCTATATGAAATTAATAACCAAATTGTTAGATGTTGAAATATACTGAAATGTTCTTCACTGCGGAAATGTGTAATATATGGAATTGTTAATTGAGTGTTCGTAGATGGTTGTAGGACAGAATAGGAAATGTTGTCGATGATAAGTTGATGGATATTATGGATTTCCAGGAGGGTAGCGTGTGGAGAGGTTGTGGCTTGGCGGAACAGAATGATGAAGTATATTGTTTGAGAAATGCGCATAGGGTGGAGACGACGAGCAACGTGACGGTGGCGAGTAATGGAAGAGGCAGTGATCTTGAGTAGAGTCTGTTTATGATCACCTTATAATACCCCTCACTGTTGCCTATGTGGTGCTTTGACTTTTACCCCTCCTGTACCTCATGTTCCCCTTCACCCATCTCCGTGTTTCTGGTAAGTTTTCTTGCCTGCAAAATTGTTTCGTTTAGTATTAGGAATATTTCTCCTAGTATTCCATCTTTGCCCTCCTGTGGAGGGTCTCCCTTGCTAAATTGTGTAAATCGGTGAGGCACATTACTAAAGGTTTTACCCCTCCTAGAGTTCAGAAATGCGTTTTCCTTGAACACTTTTCTTCACACTCCCATTTCATTTCCATCTTCAGTGATGGGTCTAAGATTGCAGACAGTGTAGGCCATCACAAATGTTATTTCCTGACCATATATGTCACCTGCCTCTGGAGACTTTGCATCTTCACGGCTGAACTTTATGGCATTCTCTATGCTCTGCTTTCCGACTATCCCTTGCAGTCACTTATCCCTCGATCGATTTTGTGGTGAATTTGATAAATTTTGTATCGTTCGCTTTGTGTGTTTTTCATATTGGCATCCTTAGTGATATTTAGCGCCGTCTGATTCTTCTGCCCATTTGATGGGTGCCTGGTTTGGTGCATTGTTTTGATAAATAATGTATATAGATGCACATCCAAATGTAGGTTGTACCTTACCTGATGTCATAGGTTACTGTGATATCACTGTGAAGGATGTTAATTTATATCATGGTGACGTGACCACATACTGCAAGGATATTTGCAGCTATTTTGTTAGTACCGACAAAGTAAATGGTGGCGTATCGCCCACACTATACAATAGAATACAGTAATATGCTTTTATCATGTGATCAAATAACTAGACATTTTATACTTTGCCTCGGTTGTGAATTGCCAATATGGATACATACTGACAGTGGAATATTTAGGATAATAAACCGAACAGATTGTGAATGTTTAATTAATGACCCAGTGTTTGGAGCAGTATCCCTAGCTTTAAAAGTAGATTGAAAACCAATAGGATTTTGATATTGTTTAGTTGTCGATTTAGTGTAGTTCATCGGCTGTAAATACAACTAGGACAGTAGAGCATACATTATATTATTGTATTTGGAGTGTTAATAAGTCATGGTAGTATAGAATAAATCAATCATATATTTTATTTGTTACTTTCAGGCCTTGGGAAAGAAGAAAGGTAAAGAGGAAGGCAGGAAGAAGTGGTGGTGGTTTCTGATAAAACAAAGGATCAAGATAAGGATGATGGCATGTGTGTTGACTAACTGGTGTCCATGGATGTTTGCCTTCAATTTTATATTTTGTTTTATCATTGGATACTTGTGCATAGATTTGTAAAGGGACCTATGAGCTCAATGTTGAATAGCATGTGAAAGGTATTCCTTGAATATTTATCAGTTAGGAGATAGTGATGAATTGTGGCATTATTACACGAGTGTACTGTCAGCATCACATTTTCATTATTGTATTAGTTGATTTGTAATGTACAAGTGGGGATTTTGTAATGTAGTTTTGATAAGTCTGAAACAGGAGAGTAATAGAAGACATTAAATAATATACGCAAACATAGTAGTGTTAATAACCTTTAGTAATCTTCAACAGTTGTGTGCACAGTAATAAGTGTATGGTTTGATACTTTGAGTTACGACCAAGATTGTAATACATAGTTATGTTATTGATATTTACATGGACTGTAGGGCTTGATTTGTAGTGAAATATCGTGGCATATGGTTGAGTACATATTCTTTTATTTACGTATTGTACAAAATATTACAATAAAATATTAGATTATATGTATATTATATATATATATTTGAGATGCATATCTAGGATGCATGTAAATTATCAGAGATACATATCCAGATTATAAAATATATAGGTAATCTAGAATAAATTTCGGATACGTTGGATATTTATTATATGTATATAGTTCGGATAAATATTGTAAATGAATAATTATCCTAGCTCTATACCTGCGTGTGTAATATTATTATATATAATATAAATAAATGAAAACTCGGACCATCATGACCGGACAGAAGGAAGTGATAGGCGAAGCTATTTGAAGCATTTCCCCTGCCGGCACTCAGATGGTAAGCTTGGGCATAGGAATGTATATAATCGGCTCATTGTATTGTTTTTTTTTTTTTTTTTTGGGGGGGGGGCACAAATGGTAACAAGCCTGAATGGTCCCCAGGACTATATGCAAGTGAAAACTCAGTTGCATATGCAGTTGGAATATTCTTCTTCAATATTGAAGAATATTCTTCAATATTGAAGAATAATATTCAAGAATAATCTTCAATATTGAAGAATAATCTTCAATATTGAAGAATAATCTTCAATATTGAAGAATAATCTTCAATATTGAAGAATAATCTTCAATATTGAAAAATAATCTTCAATATTGAAGAATAATCTTCAATATTGAAGATTATTCTTCAATATTGAAGATTATTCTTCAATATTGAAGATTATTCTTGAATATTATTCTTCAATATTGAAGAATATTCTTCAATATTGAGGAATAATCTTCAATATTGAGGATTATTCTTCAATATTGAAGAATATTCTTCAATATTGAAGAATATTCTTCAATATTGAAGAATATTCTTCAATATTCTTCAATATTGAAGAATAATCTTCAATATTGAAGAATATTCTTCAATATTGAAGAATATTGAAGATTATTCTTCAATATTGAAGAATAATCTTCAATATTGAGGATTATTCTTCAATATTGAGGATTATTCTTCAATATTGAAGAATATTCTTCAATATTGAAGATTATTCTTCAATATTGAAGATTATTCTTGAATATTGAAGATTATTCTTCAATATTGAAGAATATTCTTCAATATTGAAGAATATTCTTCAATATTGAAGAATATTCTTCAATATTCTTCAATATTGAAGAATAATCTTCAATATTGAAGAATAATCTTCAATATTGAGGATTATTCTTCAATATTGAAGAATATTCTTCAATATTGAAGATTATTCCTCAATATTGAAGAATATTCTTCAATATTGAAGAATATTCTTCAATATTGAAGAATATTCTTCAATATTGAAGAATATTCTTCAATAATATTGAAGAATATTCTTCAATATTGAAGAATATTCTTCAATATTGAAGAATATTCTTCAATATTGAAGAATATTCTTCAATATTGAAGAATATTCTTCAATATTGAAGAATATTCCTCAATATTGAAGAATATTCTTCAATAATATTCTTCAATATTCAATAATATTCTTCAATATTGAAGAATATTCTTCAATATTGAAGAATATTCTTCAATATTGAAGAATATTCTTCAATATTGAAGAATATTCTTCAATATTGAAGAATATTCTTCAATATTGAAGAATATTCTTCAATATTGAAGAATATTCTTCAATATTGAAGAATATTCTTCAATATTGAAGATTATTCCTCAATATTGAAGAATATTCTTCAATATTGAAGAATATTCTTCAATATTGAAGATTATTCCTCAATATTGAAGAATATTATTCAATATTGAAGAATATTCAATATTAAAGAATATTCTTCAATATTGAAGAATATTCTTCAATATTGAGGAATAATCTTCAATATTGAAGAATATTCTTCAATATTGAAGAATATTCTTCAATATTGAGGAATATTCTTCAATATTGAAGAATATTCTTCAATATTGAAGAATATTCTTCAATATTGAATATTCTTCAATATTGAATATTCTTCAATATTCAATAATATTGAAGAATATTCTTCAATATTGAAGAATATTCTTCAATATTGAAGAATATTCTTCAATATTGAAGAATATTCTTCAATATTATTGAAGAATATTCTTCAATATTATTGAAGAATATTCTTCAATATTATTGAAGAATATTCTTCAATATTGAAGAATATTCTTCAATATTGAAGAATATTCTTCAATATTGAAGATTATTCCTCAATATTGAAGAATATTCTTCAATATTGAAGAATATTCTTCAATATTGAAGAATATTCTTCAATATTATTCAATATTGAAGAATATTCAATATTGAAGAATATTCTTCAATATTGAGGAATAATCTTCAATATTGAAGAATATTCTTCAATATTGAAGAATATTCTTCAATATTGAGGAATATTCTTCAATAATATTGAAGAATATTCTTCAATATAGAAGAATATTCTTCAATATTGAAGAATATTCTTCAATATTGAAGAATATTCTTCAATATTGAAGAATATTCTTCAATAATATTGAAGAATATTCTTCAATATTGAAGATTATTCTTCAATATTGAAGAATATTCTTCAATATTGAAGAATATTCTTCAATATTGAGGAATATTCTTCAATATTGAAGAATATTCTTCAATATTATTGAAGAATATTCTTCAATATTGAAGAATAATCTTCAATATTGAGGATTATTCTTCAATATTGAAGATTATTCTTGAATATTATTCTTCAATATTGAAGATTATTCTTGAATATTATTCTTCAATATTGAAGATTATTCTTCAATATTGAAGATTATTCTTGAATATTATTCTTCAATATTGAAGATTATTCTTGAATATTGAAGATTATTCTTCAATATTGAGGAATAATCTTCAATATTGAAGATTATTCTTCAATATTGAAGAATAATCTTCAATATTGAAGAATAATATTCAAGAATAATCTTCAATATTGAAGAATAATCTTCAATATTGAAGAATAATATTCAAGAATAATCTTCAATATTGAAGAATAATCTTCAATATTGAAGAATAATCTTCAATATTGAAGAATAATCCTCAATATTGAAGATTATTCTTCAATATTGAAGATTATTCTTCAATATTGAGGAATAATCTTCAATATTGAAGAATATTCTTCAATATTATTGAAGAATATTCTTCAATATTATTGAAGAATATTCTTCAATATTGAAGAATAATCTTCAATATTGAAGATTATTCTTCAATATTGAAGAATAATCTTCAATATTATTGAAGAATAATCTTCAATATTGAAGAATATTCTTCAATATTCAAGAATATTCTTCAATATTGAATATTCTTCAATAATATTGAAGATTATTCTTCAATATTGAAGAATATTCTTCAATATTGAAGATTATTCTTCAATATTGAAGAATATTCTTCAATATTGAGGAATATTCTTCAATATTGAAGAATATTCTTCAATATTGAAGAATATTCTTCAATAATATTGAAGAATATTCTTCAATATAGAAGAATATTCTTCAATATTGAAGAATAATCTTCAATATTGAAGAATAATATTCAAGAATAATCTTCAATATTGAAGAATAATCTTCAATATTGAAGAATAATCTTCAATATTGAAGAATATTCTTCAATATTGAAGAATATTCTTCAATATTGAAGAATATTCTTCAATATTGAAGAATAATCTTCAATATTGAGGATTATTCTTCAATATTGAAGATTATTCTTGAATATTATTCTTCAATATTGAAGAATATTCTTCAATATTGAGGAATAATCTTCAATATTGAGGATTATTCTTCAATATTGAAGAATATTCTTCAATATTGAAGAATAATCTTCAATATTGAAGATTATTCTTGAATATTATTCTTCAATATTGAAGAATATTCTTCAATATTGAGGAATAATCTTCAATATTGAAGAATATTCTTCAATATTGAAGAATATTCTTCAATATTGAAGAATAATCTTCAATATTGAAGATTATTCTTGAATATTATTCTTCAATATTGAAGAATAATCTTCAATATTATTGAAGAATATTCTTCAATATTGAAGAATATTCTTCAATATTGAAGAATATTCTTCAATATTGAAGAATATTCTTCAATATTGAAGATTATTCTTCAATATTGAAGATTATTCTTCAATATTGAAGATTATTCTTCAATATTATTCTTCAATATTGAAGATTATTCTTCAATATTGAAGATTATTCTTCAATATTATTCTTCAATATTGAAGAATATTCTTCAATATTGAAGAATATTCTTCAATATTGAGGAATAATCTTCAATATTGAGGATTATTCTTCAATATTGAAGAATATTCTTCAATATTGAAGAATATTCTTCAATATTGAAGAATAATATTGAAGAATAATCTTCAATATTGAAGAATAATCTTCAATATTGAAGAATATTCTTCAATATTGAAGAATATTGAAGAATATTCTTCAATATTGAAGAATAATCTTCAATATTGAAGAATATTCTTCAATATTGAAGAATATTGAAGAATATTCTTCAATATTGAAGAATATTGAAGAATATTCTTCAATATTGAAGAATATTCTTCAATATTGAAGAATATTCTTCAATATTGAAGAATATTCTTCAATATTGAAGAATATTCTTCAATATTGAAGAATATTCTTCAATATTGAAGAATATTCTTCAATATTGAAGAATATTCTTCAATATTGAAGAATATTCTTCAATATTATTGAAGAATATTCTTCAATATAGAAGAATATTCTTCAATATTGAAGAATATTCCTCAATATTGAAGAATATTCTTCAATATTGAAGAATATTCTTCAATATTGAAGAATATTCTTCAATATTGAAGAATATTCAATATTGAAGAATATTCTTCAATATTGAAGAATATTCTTCAATATTGAGGAATAATCTTCAATATTGAAGAATATTCTTCAATATTGAGGAATATTCTTCAATAATATTGAAGAATATTCTTCAATATAGAAGAATATTCTTCAATATAGAAGAATATTCTTCAATATTGAAGAATATTCTTCAATAATATTGAAGAATATTCTTCAATAATATTGAAGAATATTCTTCAATAATATTGAAGAATATTCTTCAATAATATTGAAGAATATTCTTCAATAATATTGAAGAATATTCTTCAATATTATTGAAGAATATTCTTCAATATTATTGAAGAATATTCAATATTGAAGAATATTCTTCAATATTGAAGAATATTCTTGAATATTGAAGATTATTCTTCAATATTATTGCAGAATATTCTTCAATATTGAAGAATATTCAATATTATTGAATATTCTTCAATATTGAAGATTATTCTTCAATATTGAAGATTATTCTTCAATATTGAAGATTATTCTTCAATATTGAAGATTATTCTTCAATATTATTGAAGAATATTCTTCAATATTGAAGATTATTCTTCAATATTATTGAAGAATATTCAATATTATTGAATATTCTTCAATATTGAAGATTATTCTTCAATATTGAAGATTATTCTTGAATATTATTCTTCAATATTGAAGATTATTCTTCAATATTGAAGAATATTCTTCAATATTGAAGAATATTCTTCAATATTATTGAAGAATATTCTTCAATATTGAAGAATATTCTTCAATATTGAAGAATATTCTTCAATATTGAAGAATATTCTTCAATATTCTTCAATATTATTGAAGAATATTCTTCAATATAGAAGAATATTCTTCAATATTGAAGAATATTCTTCAATAATATTGAAGAATATTCTTCAATAATATTGAAGAATATTCTTCAATAATATTGAAGAATATTCTTCAATATTATTGAAGAATATTCAATATTGAAGAATATTCTTCAATATTGAAGAATATTCTTGAATATTGAAGATTATTCTTGAATATTATTGCAGAATATTCTTCAATATTGAAGAATATTCAATATTGAAGAATATTCAATATTGAAGAATATTCTTCAATATTGAGGAATAATCTTCAATATTGAAGAATATTCTTCAATATTGAAGAATAATCTTCAATATTGAAGAATATTCTTCAATATTGAAGAATATTATTCAATATTGAGGAATATTCTTCTATATTGAAGAATATTCTTCAATATTATTGAAGAATATTCTTCAATATTGAGGAATATTCTTCAATATTGAGGAATATTCTTCAATATTGAAGAATATTATTGAATATTGAAGAATATTCTTCAATAATATTGAAGAATATTATTGAATATTGAAGAATATTCTTCAATATTATTGAAGAATATTCTTCAATATAGAAGAATATTCTTCAATATAGAAGAATATTCTTCTATATTGAAGAATATTCCTCAATATTGAAGAATATTCTTCAATATTGAATATTCTGCAATATTGAGGAATATTCTTCAATATTGAGGAATATTCTTCAATATTGAAGAATATTCTTCAATATTGAAGAATATTCTTCAATATTGAAGAATATTCTTCAATATTGAAGAATATTCTTCAATATTGAAGAATATTCTTCAATATTGAAGATTATTCCTCAATATTGAAGAATATTCTTCAATATTGAATATTCTGCAATATTGAAGAATATTCTGCAATAATATTCAAGAATAATCTTCAATATTCAAGAATAATCTTCAATATTGAAGATTATTCTTCAATATTGAAGATTATTCTTCAATATTGAAGATTATTCTTCAATATTGAAGATTATTCTTCAATATTGAAGAATATTCTTCAATATTGAAGAATATTCTTCAATATAGAAGAATATTCTTCAATATTGAAGAATATTCCTCAATATTGAAGAATATTCCTCAATATTGAAGAATATTCTTCAATATTGAAGAATATTCTTCAATATTATTGAATATTGAAGAATATTCAATATTGAAGAATATTCTTCAATATTGAAGAATATTCAATATTATTGAATATTGAAGAATATTCTTCAATATTGAAGAATATTCTTCAATATTGAAGAATATTCTTCAATATTCAATAATATTGAATATTCTTCAATATTGAAGAATATTCTTCAATATTGAATATTCTTCAATATTCAATAATATTGAAGAATATTCTTCAATATAGAAGAATATTCTTCAATATTGAAGAATATTCTTCAATATTATTGAATATTGAAGAATATTCAATATTGAAGAATATTCAATATTGAAGAATAATCTTCAATATTGAAGAATATTCTTCAATATTGAAGAATATTCTTCAATATTGAAGAATATTCCTCAATATTGAAGAATATTCTTCAATAATATTGAAGAATATTCTTCAATATTGAGGAATATTCTTCAATATAGAAGAATATTCTTCAATATAGAAGAATATTCTTCTATATTGAAGAATATTCTTCTATATTGAAGAATATTCTTCAATATTATTGAAGAATATTCTTCAATATTCAATAATATTCTTCAATATTATTGAAGAATATTCTTCAATATTCAATAATATTCTTCAATATTATTGAAGAATATTCTTCAATATTCAATAATATTCTTCAATAATATTGAAGAATATTCTTCAATAATATTGAAGAATATTATTGAATATTGAAGAATATTCTTCAATATAGAAGAATATTCTTCAATATAGAAGAATATTCTTCTATATTGAAGAATATTCTTCTATATTGAAGAATATTCCTCAATATTGAAGAATATTCTTCAATATTATTGAAGAATATTCTTCAATATTATTGAAGAATATTCTTCAATATTGAGGAATATTCTTCAATATTGAAGAATATTCTTCAATATTGAAGAATATTCTTCAATATTGAAGAATATTCTTCAATATTGAAGAATATTCTTCAATATTGAAGAATATTCTTCAATATTGAAGAATATTCTTCAATATTGAAGAATATTCTTCAATATTGAAGAATATTCTTCAATATTGAAGAATATTCTTCAATATTGAAGATTATTCTTCAATATTGAAGATTATTCTTCAATATTGAAGATTATTCTTCAATATTGAAGAATATTCTTCAATATTGAAGAATATTCTTCAATATTGAAGAATATTCTTCAATATTGAAGAATATTCTTCAATATTGAAGAATATTCTTCAATATTGAAGAATATTCTTCAATATTGAAGATTATTCCTCAATATTGAAGAATATTCTTCAATATTGAATATTCTTCAATATTGAATATTCTGCAATATTGAAGAATATTCTGCAATAATATTCAAGAATAATCTTCAATATTCAAGAATAATCTTCAATATTGAAGATTATTCTTCAATATTGAAGATTATTCTTCAATATTGAAGATTATTCTTCAATATTGAAGAATATTCTGCAATAATATTCAAGAATAATCTTCAATATTCAAGAATAATCTTCAATATTCAAGAATAATCTTCAATATTGAAGATTATTCTTCAATATTGAAGATTATTCTTCAATATTGAAGATTATTCTTCAATATTGAAGATTATTCTTCAATATTGAAGAATATTCTTCAATATAGAAGAATATTCTTCAATATTGAAGAATATTCCTCAATATTGAAGAATATTCCTCAATATTGAAGAATATTCTTCAATATTGAAGAATATTCTTCAATATTATTGAATATTGAAGAATATTCAATATTGAAGAATATTCTTCAATATTGAAGAATATTCAATATTATTGAATATTGAAGAATATTCTTCAATATTGAAGAATATTCTTCAATATTCAATAATATTGAATATTCTTCAATATTGAAGAATATTCTTCAATATTGAATATTCTTCAATATTCAATAATATTGAAGAATATTCTTCAATATTGAAGAATATTCTTCTATATTGAAGAATATTCTTCAATAATATTGAAGAATATTCTTCAATATAGAAGAATATTCCTCAATATTGAATAATATTCTTCAATATTGAAGAATATTCTTCAATATTGAAGAATATTCTTCAATAATATTGAAGAATATTGTTCAATATTGAGGAATATTCTTCTATATTGAAGAATATTCTTCAATATTGAAGAATATTCTTCAATATTGAAGAATATTCTTCAATATTATTGAAGAATATTCTTCAATATTGAGGAATATTCTTCAATAGAGGAATATTCTTCAATAGAGGAATATTCTTCAATATTTAAGAATAATATTCAAGAATAATCTTCAATATAGAAGTATATTCTTCAATATTGAAGAATATTCCTCTATTGACGAATATTCCTCAATATTGAAGAATATTCTTCAATATTGAAGAATAATATTCAAGAATAATCTTCAATATTGAAGAATAATATTCAAGATTAATCTTCAATATTGAAGAATATTCTTCAATATTCAATAATATTGAATATTGAAGAATATTCTTCAATATTGAAGAATATTCTTCAATATTGAAGAATATTCTTCAATATTGAGGAATATTCTTCAATATTGAGGAATATTCTTCAATATTGAGGAATATTCAAGATACATTATTAATCATCTAAACTATTATTAAAAAGTAATGTTTTCAAATTTTTTATATTAAAAACCATTTATTCAATATTGCTTTTGTTTCTCTAAAATATTCATTATTATTTACTTTATTATTATCTTTCACTAATGATATTTACTTTTTCGCAATACATAATCTCCCAAACGTCTTCACTCATTGATTTTAATTGTTCACAAAACGTTCCATTGGCATCAAACAACGTTTATATACACTATACATACCTACATGTGACTAAAAACAACAGGTGGTTATCAAAAAACAATTTCAAGTACGTTTATTGAGACAAGAACTAATACTTATGAAAGGGATAGAGTACTTTAGGGTATATCGACTCATCTCCACTTCAAGACCCTCAAGGGGCACCAACAATTGTCACTGCAGTTTAATATACTTTTTGTATTGTGATTTGTAATGTTAAATTGGATAAGCACAGCATACAAAGGTTTCAATCTTGGGGCTAAGTTATTGTACCTCCGAGGTATACTGTCTATAATATCACACATCAAAACAATTTGAATTGGTACACTACTTATTTCCTTATTTCTATAGTTATCCATAACTTGACACTCGAATGAACATTATGTATTAAAGTTCAAGTATATTGGGACAAGTTACAAATATTTCTTATAAACAATTTCAACAATGTTACAATCAACCTTAGTATTCATATCTATTTCTTTATATAAGTCTCATATTTATTTATTACACATTATTAATTACTTTATATAATTATTACCTATTTCATTCATTTCAAATATTTCCTCATTACGATTAATAAAAAATCATTACTGACTAGTGCATAACAATAAAGTGTTAAGGAATATTTATTATTCATTATCAAGTACAAATAAATTATTAACTACATCTATAGGTACTAAATGAAAGTTGCATTCATTTCATTACACTATTTACAATTCATGCGAATATCTCGTAGCTATCTGCAGGCTTATCCCTTTGGGGGTTCAGGCGGAGCACCGAAAACCCAGAAGGCCGAACGCGGCGGCTGCCCGCTGTAACTACGGATGCGTCTCGACCGCATGGACGCACTACTCTGCCCTCGGCCTCCATCCCTTTTCCTTGTTCATCATGGTGTACCTTGTGCGCATTCCGTACTCTGTTCTGGAAGTATTAAGGCAGTAAGGGTGGCCACAAACGGCCATGCAGTATGAACGTGACGGGCAAGCAACCTACCCCTTAACGATACTGCTGGAATTAGTTTCTAAGAGGAGGGGGACATTTCCGCAAGCCAACTGCCCAAGTGTCATTAATGGATAAAGCCATGGTGATACCCTGTGGGAAAACTCTGAAAAGGAACAATGGCACCGGGGAAAGGAAGAGAAAAACATCTTCCAGCAAACTACTCTCTAGCGAAGTAAGGTAACTACCAACCCGAGCATAACTTTAGCGGGAAAAACCCACACAACTAAGAGAAGTTGGGGGGGGGGGGGAACAGTTACCGTACCTGGGTCAAGGCCAGAAGTTAATCCAGGGGGAGGGATCTACCAAGCTATAATTCAGTTCACATTATTCAAATACATAATGTAAAACAACACAACAATAACTATTTATATGACAACTATGTATATCATAAATATATAAAGAAAACCATATTTCAAATATAAGAAACAGGTCTTAACGCGCAACTGCAACATGCTTGCGTCAAGAGTGACAATTTATAACGATGCTAACCGAGTCCGTTACAGTGATCTCCATTCTATGTTGGCCTCCCAAAGCATGTTACAGCTGAATACTTACCCTAACAAAATCCCTTAAGAGGCGTATATGAGTTTAGTCAGTGTCAATCACCATCTGCGAGCACCAGTACCCCAACAACTTAAAGATCGCCATCTCAGGCAAAGTGAAATGGACACCAGGAAGGCTAGGGATACGTAATTGTAAAACCTCTCCATAAACCAGCGGCCTTAACTCATGACAGCAACAACGTTGGCTGCAGAGCAGCCCATGAACGCAGTCAGCTAACACGGCAGTGGCTATGACAACTTTCCTGGATACATTCGGCAGACAAAAACGTCTGGATAAAAAACAAGCCGGGAGGCCACAGATTCTTTCCCCATACACCCGCCAGACAAAACGACTGCAAACGTGTACTGGTCAACGAAACTGGTACTGCCTACCTGTCACTACTTAATGACAAAGTCAACAAAACAACTATAAACCTAAAACGGTAAGTAAAATCACATCCACTTAAGCAATGCGTAACTAGCAATAAATTGCTGAACGAACTAATCATAATACCAGTCCAAGATAAACTTAAAGAGAGAGCCTTCACCCCCAGAACACAGCGCCTAGGATATCCTACCTGACTTTACGTTATTATGTACAGGCAAAGCAGAACAAACAAATGTAAAACCAGCAACGAAACATGCAGCTTGACACTCCATAACATTCATTAATAAATTCAAGAAACTTATGGAAAATAAAAGTCCATGACAAATTCAAGCTAGCCACCGGAGGCCTCTGACACACCACCTAGCCTAACCTACCTGACTTTAGTTTTTACCTAATAACTTAAAATCGATAAGCTAAATGATATACATAACTATAAACCAGTAATAAATAAATACACATGCAACAAGACGCTCCATATTTGCCGGGAATAGTTAGCTCATGTAACTAAACGTCAATGAACGCCCACTAATCTTGAGGCAAGGGGGGTGGGGGGGGGGCCTACTCCGCGCCTATCACAGCCTACCTCAGTTACTTGATAACTTAATGGCAAACAATACTTAAACATTTCAAATTGCAAAACCACTAACACTAATGTCATTCACATGCACCTTGACCTCCATAAATTGCATCCATAAATTTAGGTACATTAATGGTACGCAATACCAACATAATCTTAAAAGTCAAAGCCATGAGCCTTGTAACTCAGCAACTACCACAACCTAGGTTACTTTAGTTATTTATTAACTCGATACACGATGCCACTTGTATTAACTTATTAAAACATGCACGGGAGCAATGCATACAATTGTTATCAATTGCAGAGAAACAAATCGTAGTTGCAACCCCAAGGAAGTTAACAGCAACAGACTTGCACCCGTGATGCGGGTCAAAGATAAATTAATTGTGAGCCATAACACATTGTAACTGAAAAACAATATTATAACATTTTATATAGCCACCGTTTACAGTAGGGTAAGTCAATGATCTAACACTAGATTCACGTCTGCTTTACATTTATATCCATTAACAATTTAACTGTAATATATGGGAAACGTTACCGAAATGCAAACTTATTTCATTCCCTAGAATGACCATTAAATGTTATTTATATATATACAAGGAGGTACGTTCACTTTGTTAATAGATACTAGTGTAAATACCATGCTAAGGCCATTACTACGCGCACCCTTTCGCCCAGGTTCGTATTCTAAAATAATTTTAACTAGGTCAATTCTAGCGAAATTAATACATGCTTCATACATTGCAACTAACAACAAACAATACGAGACATTAGTAGGTACAGGTATATTAAACAACATTGGTATATTAAAGCTCCGATTGCATTCACAGCTTGATTTATACTAAGATTAATAGGCACCATACACCAAATTGAAACCACAAAAGACAACAACGATCACAATGGTAAAGTTTTTTTTTGGCATTGGGTACCACTACATACACTGCAATTTTAAAGCAACAATGTAGAAAACTATGAAGATCCAATTACGTACTTTTTAATTATTAGGTACTTAATTAGGAAGATTTGTTTTACGATATTAGGAGATTACAGTAAGAAAAATTAGGGATTTCAGTAATTCTATTTTAAATATTTACTTATCATTCCCTACAACTATCTGTTCCTTTATGATTCAACAATTCCCCCCCACAATATTTCTCAACATCAACTATATATTTCACCTTCCTTGACCACACCACATTTACTGCCCTCTGTAAGGACACGCTTTCTAGGCGAGTCCCTACTATTTCTCTATTATATATACTCAACTTTAATTTCAATCCACATTAATAACCATTAAAAACACACTGCATATCTAATAACCATCAAATTACATGCTCGACGATTCTGCACTATAAACATTTCAAACTATTCTTATTTACTTCGTACCTTGTATGGAAGAGTGAAACTTGATCCTTCCACAGCTGGAGGTTGTGTCCCTACAGTAACTACACAAGATGGTATCAACGTCATCAACGTCTTCGGTAGTCAAGCGTGTCACCTGCGAAGTAAGTAAGTAAGTAATTATCAAAAGAAGGCACCAAACCGGGAAGGCTATGTAGCACCATCAAATACGCAAAATAATCAGAGGGCGCTAAATATCACCAAGGATGCCAATACGAGAACAAAAACGCATAAGGCGAACGATATCAAAAGTATCCGAGTCACCAAGAATTCTATCGAGGGACAGGTGACCGCGAGGGGCGGTCGGAAAGCAAGACACACGCTCGTCCTGGAAGTCAGGACATTCAAGAAGGACATGCACGACCGTAAGAGGGACAATGCAACTAGGACAATAAGGAGCAGGGCGGCGCTCCATCAAGTGACCATGGGTTAAGCGAGTATGGCCAATACGCAACCTCGCTAGAGCTGTTTCCCACCGCCGGTTACGGTGGAAGGAGGACGGCCACGAGGAAACACAACATTTAAGAGTACGTAGCTTGTTACCAGTAACAGACAACCAAGAAGCCTGCCAACGGGTAAGGACTGAGGAATGGATAACCGGGTAAAAGTCGGAATACGGAATGCCTTTACGAGAGATGGGACAAGAGCGGACAGCTTCCTTAGCGGCAGCATCCGCACGCTCATTTAAAGACACGCCAATATGGCTGGGAACCCAACAAAACTCAACCGACTTCAATTTACTGTGAACGAGAAACAGCCAATGCTGGATCTCGACAACTACCGGATGAACTGGATTAAAGCACCCGAGAGCCATGAGGGCACTACGAGAGTCAACAACAACCACAAAGGAAGACTGACAACGAGAAAGCAGGAGACGAAGAGCATAGAGAATAGCATAAAGTTCCGCTGTAAAGATGCTAGTCTCCGGAGGCAAGCGACACATATAAGTGCGATCAGGAAAAACAACAGAGTAGCCAACACCGTCCGCTGACTTAGACCCATCGGTGAAGACAGAAACGGAGCGGGAGTGAGAAGAAAAGTGCTCGAGGAAAAGGCGTTTTAGAACTGTAGGAGGGGTAAAAGCTTTAGTGATACGAGTCAAGGATGTACAAAACCGCGGAAGAGGGACCCTCCACGGGGGCAAAGAAGGAACAACACGAGGAGAAACATCAGAAATACGAACGGAAAGAGAATCCTGCAGGCGAGATAACCGGACAGAAAGAGGGAGGTGGTGAAGAGGAACAGGAACCGCAGGAGGGGTAAAAGTTAAAGCACGACAGAGACGAGAGGAAGGATGTTGCAAGGACCGCGCAAGATAGCGAAGACAGTAGCGATCACGGCGGTCCTGGAGAGACAGGAAGCCAGTGTCAACATACAAGCTAAGGACGGGAGTCGAACGAAAGGCACCAGAACTGAGGCGCAACCCAGTATGGTGCAAAGCATCAAGACGGCGAAGAGTAGAAGGAGAAGCAGACGAGTAAGCAGGGCAACCATAATCGAGCTTAGACAGGACGAGAGAGGAATGTAAAGCAAGGAGAGTGCGCCTATCTGCCCCCCAAGAAGTATGGGACAAGACCCGAAGGAGGGTAAGGGACTTAGAGCACTCAACACGGAGGTAAGAGATATGGGGAGACCAAGACAAACGAGTGTCAAGGAATAACCCCAAAAGCTTCGCGGAATCTTTGTATTCAAGGGGATGACCATAAAGTGACAAAGAGGGACGAAGAACAACCCGTTTCCGCGTAAAAGTCATGGCACAAGTCTTAGAAGTAGAGAACTTGAAGCCATGACCTGTGGCCCAAGACGACACGGCATCAATCGCAAGTTGAAGCCGGCGTTGAAGGAGAGGCGAATCATCACCCTGACAACAAAGGGTAAGATCATCGACATAGAGAGCGGAGAAGACACCAGAAGGAAGAGAGGAAAGAAGACCATTGAGGGCAACCAGAAAAATAGTGCTCAGAACACTACCCTGGGGCACACCTTCGTATTGCTGAAAAGGGGGAGAGAGAGCGGTACCAAGGCGCACCCGAAAGGAACGACGAGAGAGGAAGCTGCGGCGAAAGACCAACAGAGCACGTTAAAGAATATCAGGGTCGGGATCAGGGTCAGCAAAGTCAGGGTTAGGGGGCATGGGTAAACTGAGCAAAGACGGAGGGAAGGAAACGGGAGAACAGATCAGAGGTGGGCGGGCAGGGTCCGGAGGAGGAGGAGGAGGAGGAGGAGGAGACAACGGAGAGGAGCAGTCAAGGACAGCAGCAGGAAGAGGGGGAGTAGAAAGAGGAGCGCACCCCAGCAAGAGCAGCAACCGAAAGGGAAGCAGGGGCCAAAGAAACCTCCATAGCAGGAACAGGGGGCGCAAGCACTGAAACGGGAGTGGAAGGAGCAACAGAGCCAGAAGGAGGAGCTGAGGAAGAAAGCGAAGCCTTCTTACCCGCCGGGGAAGAGGAAGGAGAGGAGCCAGGCTTACGCTTCTGACTTAAAGAGACCGGTGTCCCAGCAACTACGTACCGGGCAACGGACTCCAGTGTCTCAACAGGAGAAGCCGAACGAGAGCACACACGACGGCCGTTAGGAGAGCGATGGACATCCGCCCGCACCGACAGGCGGCGGGGAGAGCCGATAGATGGAGGAAGAGGATGGGAAGGAGGATCGGAGGGGGACGAGGAAGGAGACACAGAAGACACGACAGACCGGGTAGAAGGAAGGGGAACCCCAGACAGAGGACCAGGAGGAGGATCCTTCGGGAGAGAACCCAAAGGGACAGAGGAGGGGGCAGTGGGCGCATCAGGGTCCAAGGCCTGGAAACGGTTGTGAGTCTGAGGAAGGCGGGAAGGACGAGGAGAGGAAGAGCGCAACACGCGAGCATAAGAGATATTAGCATAAGGCGGGAGCCGGCGAACCTGGCGCCTCGCCTCAGGAAAAGATAAACGCTCCCGGTGCTTCAAGTTGAGGACGGCTGCCTCAAGCTTGTAATCGACACACGCACGGGAGAAGGTAGGATGGGCCTCACCGCAGTTGAGGCAACGAGCCTGGGGAGAAGCGCACTCCGACTTAGAGTGACCTTCGCCACCACACAAAGGACAGAGAGAGACAGTCCCGGAGCAGCGGAGGGCACCATGCCCAAACCTCCAGCACTTGTTGCAGAGCCGAGGAGAAGGAATGTACTCCTGGACAGAGCACCTGGCACCAGCAAGAATGACAGAGGGTGGAAGGGTCCTACCATCAAAGGTAATCTTCACAACCCGGAGGGGTTGACGGCGACTACCACGAGGGGGACGAGTAAACGTGTCCACCTGGAGAATAGAATGGCCCTGGGCAGCGAGGATATGTCGAATATCGTCGTGGCAGTCGCGTAGGTCCCGAACACCGGTCGCAACATGGGGCGGGAGCAAAATAGTGCCAACACTGGCATTCAACTGGACGTTCTTCGAGACCCGAACGGGGGTCTCGCCAAGGCAGGATAAGGCAGCCAAGCGGGAAGCAGCATCCTGAGAAGGAGCAGCAACGACACGCGTACCGAGACGAGTGGGGTTAAAAGTAATGGAGGCATCCACGGAATCAATGAGATGTCGATGAAGGGAGAAATCGTCAGGAGGCGCAGAATCAAGAGGGAGGAGATCAAAATATTTGGCCCACGAAGCGGGACCAAACAAGGCTTGATAGGTAGCAGAACTGGAAGGAATCGAGCGAGGGCGGCCGTGACGAGAACGGCGGTGAGAACCCCCAGAGAGAGAGGGGTTAAAAGGCGCAGTAGTAACAACTAGAGAAGGAGCCGCGCCAGGGGACGAGGTAGTCACCACTGGGGGCTTGGGGCTCGACCCAACCACAGAGGAGGGAGGGGAGCCAGGGGAAGGAGTCAGAGAGGCCAAAGGAGGAGCAAGGTCGGGGCCCAATGCAGCGGAGGCTACAGAGCCCGGTCTTCCAATACGGACCGACTCGGGGGCTTGGTCGCCCACCCCACGAGCCTGAAAAGGTAAGCCAGAAGCAGCCGAAACAGGGGTTATCATCTTGACGAAATTACGAATTCACTCACGAATGTGCCCCCACACCCACCATGGAGCCATAATTAGAGGCAGGACACCCAACAAGAAGCTATCGCCGATCTTGTCGGGGCCTCCTAGGGGTGCGTCGTGAGTATACGCCCCACAAACGCCACCTTAAGAAACCGACAGTCCGTCGAGATCGGGTTCAGTGACGAAGTGGGGATTGACAATAAAAGGTTCCCCTCGCTCTCGACGTCGGGTACTGCAGTTCTACGGGTGCAAGAGTATGCCTCCTCAAGCACCCGGGCGTCAAAGTAGAAGAAGTCCAAGGGAAGAACCAGAACGAGCAAAAGGTCGGCAGGAAACGGCAAGCAGATAGGAGAAGAGGGGGGAGAAAAACGAAACAGAAGGAAAAGGAAAAGATGCCCAGCAGAATTGGAGAGGACGGCAGCAGGAGCACAAGGCTAGAAAAGGACAGAGGACTGTCCCAAGGAGCATCACACTCCGGCAGCCGCCCACTAAGCCCCCAGACGGCGACAACGAGCTGAGCGGGGAGGGGGGTCACCTGCGAAACTATATTGTATTCAGGATTCTGAACATTCGTATACGATAAACATTCCTTATCACCATTATCTCAAATACACGCCCATGCACTGTTCCAAAAACAATCAAGCTTGGGAGGGAGGGGGGTGCCTCATGGGTCACTTTTTAAATGGGACATGCACTGAGTTATGAAACAAAGCGCCATTCCACCTTCCAGACACTTCTCTCGGAGATGCGAGTGTGTGAGCTGTTCATGTGTATTTCACCATCTATAGATGAATACCGCGTACCATTCATATATACACACCCAAGCTTCAACACGTTATGTTCACTTCCAGCCATTTACTTTTATATTAATAAAAGTGTTCCGTCTAGTAAGGCTGGGTCTCATGACGTCTAATGCTCAAAGTACACCACATGATCAATTCAGGAATGTTACTATATTTAGTACTAATTGGGATTTCACTTTTATGCACTACGTAACTCAATTCATGGAGGAAGATGGGTTCAAATCAACATATCACACTCACCTGCAGGTCACAGCCTCTTCCATTACTCTGCAGTGTGGCGTTGGTTGCCCTCCACCATGCGGTTGTCATCAAAGATACTTCACCATTGCTGTTTCGCCCAGCCCACACCTCTCCACACGCTGATCTGCATGAAATATAATGCATAATATGCATCCATTTAACCTTAAGAAATGTTGTCAAGGGCTACAACCATCTATTTAGGAATACTCTAGTCCAAACTCCTTACATTTTTTTTTTCTTCCATGAGAAATCATTTGCTCTAATATAATTTTATAATTCAACATATAACAATTTCTATATTACTTTCTGATGTATACCAACGTCTAACTCCGTTTAGATGAGGAAAAACTAAAATACATGGCAAAACATGTCTTGCACCTCTGACGAGTGATAATTATTTTCAATACCATCAAAGCGCGGCCATGACAATACCCTTCCCAACACTCAAAACACAATGTCGGCTATACCTAATATCCGAAGCTAAACACGAGATTTACACTTCTTCGGGTTTCCTGATCGCGCATATTCATCCTCCCTTCCCCCAATCAGCGTCTCTGTTACAGTTCTGCCTAGACAACATTAACTGCCAAATAATTACCTACCACTACTAATTGGGGTACCTATATCACCACAGATTGTCCTTTCCCTGGAACATTATCAGGCAATGTTATTTCAGAATTGTGTACTAGGAACAAAGTACACACCACATACTTCCTGCTACACAATAACCAACAGCTCGTGCACCAATACCTTAAGTCACTTTTGTAACTTAAGGTTGAGCTTATGTTTTTTTTCACTTTTGCCTACACTACTGCTAGAGCGCACGCTATCCCGCTCACTACACAATTACACCAATATCAACAACATAACCACCACCTACACACTCCCACGTGTACCGTCGCCAGCCACCTACAGTAAACAAGACAAATACTGTCACGAGGGTCACATCTGGAGTTGAAATTATTCAGACATTGGTCGCAAGTCAACCGCAACCTTCACATCCACTACACGTATAAATGATATTGTGGAGCTTTATTTCTTAAGCGCGAGCTCCTTCGTAGGTCAAAGAGCTCATATGTCATGGTTTATAATGTTAAATATACAACAATTCACTTAATAATGCCAGTAACATTTGAATAATAAGTTACTTATCACCTATGTACGTCAAACGACTCTGGTAAATTTATGTCTACGGCCTTCGACGAGGACAGCAAGGCTACGTATTGTCAACGGTTCCCCCCCCCTCATACGTCAAATTATGTACCCAGGTAACCCGAACACTTTAAAGTGGGGGGGGGGGGGGGACAACAGCACTTTAAAATTCGATAAAAGACTACACTCGACCCCGAGCGCCCAAAGCCTATCGACCGACTTATTCACTACTCGTAATCAGAAAACTTACCGGAAGCAACACCATTCTCCTTACACACTAGATTTTTACAATATTTGATCAACTTTACACCACTTCATGTTAATTACCGTAACTCATACATTTTCATATTTAAAACAAAACTGATGGGGGTCCTGATATGGCTGTAGTAATGACTGGTCAAACTTCCATTGTCTAAAGTAGGCTCCAATTTTGGCTAATCATAATACAATATTACTATGCCACTATTTCCCTTGTGCCGGATAGGCCCATCATACCTAGGTAACTCAACTAGCACAACTGGAACATCTGCCACCAGCTTCTGCTCGGCACGGTATGACTGGATTCATCGGTCCTTCAAGACTGCTGTGGAAAAAAATAAAATACAATGTTACAAATCAATACACTACCTAAACATTTATAAATATCTTTTACTACTGATTATGGCTCAGTAATAAAAATATCGCTGTATAAATACCCCCCCAACAGGGGGTATATAAGCAAGCTATAAAATAATACAGATTTTTGCCCCCATGTGCGTTTTGACGGTGTACAGAGTGACAGTGTAACCTAGGGGTCTGTCACCAAAGCGACCCCAAAGGGTAACGGGGTACCAGCTCAAGAGTAACAAAACGCCCTAACACTAACCTGTACACCTCTACTCGGCTAATTCTAGGGGCAAAATAACGTTCCGTTGCGCCTCAATGAGCAGGTGCACTCAATACCCAATCACCTTTCTCATTTTCAGTTGACGTCACATTGTCGCAACCTGTACTGTCATTGGTCGGCTGGACGTAATTGGACACCTTAATAGTTGTTAATGAGATTTATTTTTGAAACTGAAATATATAAACTCAAATGTATACCCAAAGTATGAGAAACAGACATGTACCAAATGGATGAGAAATTATTATTTTTGATACAATTTTCCTACTTAAAATTATCTGTTAGATTAACGACCGGCCCTAAACGCTGTGCGTACTAGTGGTTTTACAATTTTTTTTATTTTGTTTTTTTTTTTAATTATATACAAGACTTGTTACATTCTTGTACAGCCACTAGTACGCGTAGCGTCTTGGGCAAGTCCTTAATCCTACGGTCCTTGGAATACGATCCCCTGCCGCGAAGATTTGTTTTTTCATCCGAGTACACATTTTACTGTTGCGTTAAACAGAGGCTACAGTTAAGGAATTGCGCCCAGTAAATCCTCCCAGGCCAGGATACGAACCCATGACATAGCGCTCGCGGAACGCCAGGCGAGTGTCTTACCACTACACCACGGAGACAAGTGTAATTAGTGTACTATGCTATGTATTCTCACAAACCCAATGTACCTTCTTGTATATAAATAATTTTAATGTTTTACATTACACTCACAAATGATGATTTCCGAATACTTCTTATTAAATATGTATTATTATAATTATTAAATAATAACATTACTTATTCAAGCTGTATGTACAGTACACCATAGTACAGTACCGTACGGTACGATACACTACAGTATACTCTACTGTATACATTACAATACAGTACCGTACAGTACACTACAGTACAGTACCGTCGAGTTCAGGCCTCGCCACTGGAGGGGGGGCAGTCGTCGCCACGTCTCGCGTTCCCAGTAGTTGATAGCACTTTCTCTGTAACTAGCTGACATTGTATCTATAACGTGTGAAGGATTGAAGAAATTGTTTATGTAATAATCTAAGATGAGGTCTGATAAACACCTTTAGTGCCCTCTGTAATGCTTTTGCGCTACCGCTCACAGGATGAGTATGGGGTGCACAATAAACTAGCAGCCTTCGCCGGCAACAATCAAACCAGTAGTTGTTGCCCGCTGCGAGGGGGTGGTGTTGCGAGGGGGATGTTCCAGTTGTGCTAGTTCAGTTACCTAGGTATGATGGGCCTATCCGGCACAAGGGAAATAGTGGCATAGTAATATTGTATTATGATTAGCCAAAATTGGAGCCTACTGACCGGCGTGTTAGCTGGCGACATGGTGGCGCCTGGGAGTAGGCCCATTCGCCGTGTACATACTGTAGGGCTTGCTTTGTCACCTCCTGTTGATTGGCTTATTGAATATTCAAGAATATTAATCAAGATTATTATTGAATATTGAAGATTATTATTTAGTTTTGAAGAATAATATTCTTCAAAACTAAATAATACTCATTAATATTCTTAATTATTCAATAATAATCTGCAATAATATTCATTATTCAATAATATTCTTCAATATTATTCTTGAATATTCAATAATATTCTTCCATATTCATTATTATTATTCAATATTCATTAATGTTCTTCAATATTGATTAATAGTTTTGACGAATAATATTGAAGATTATTATTTAGTTTTCAAGAATATTCATTCTTCAAAACTAAATCATATTCAATAATGTTCTTCAATATTTAATAATATTGAGTTTTGACCATTAATATTGATTAATTTTTTTTTTTTTATTTTCATGTGTAAAATATAACAATATTTGTTTTTCGTAATACATAATCTCCGAAAGGTCTTCAGTGATTGCTTTTCAATTTTCACACAACGTTCCATTTGCATCCAAGCAGGTTTATATATAATATCCACTATATACATACATACATGTCACCTGTGAATAAAAACAAGACGAAAAACATGAGGTTGTTAAAAACAAAACAGCACCGTTCAATTCACGTATGTTTATTGAGACAAGGAAAAATACATCGGAAACGGATACAGTAGCTTCGGGTATTTCTACCCCTCCCCGGCGCACAAATTCACTGAGTACAAATACAAGATTCCCATTTAACATTTCAGGTTATTATAGTACTACCGTGGGTTAAGCGGGTATGACCAACCCACAGCCGTGCCAAAGCAGTGTCCCACCACCGGTTACGGTGGTGGGAGGAAGGCCACTGGGACACACTAAGTTTGAGAGTACGCAGCTTGTTACCAACCACAGAGGACCAACAACCCTGCCAACGGGGAAGAATGAATAACAGGATAAAAGTCGGAATAAGGAATACCTTTACGGGAGATGGGACAAGAACGGATAGCTTCCTTAGCGGCAGCATCCGCACGCTCATTGAAACACCAATATGGCTGGGAACCCAGCAAAACTCTACTGATTTAAATTTACTAGAAATAAGAAACAGCCAATGTTGATTCTCAATGACCACCGGATGGACAGGATTAAAGGACCCTAGAGCCATGAGGCCACTACGAGAATCAACTACAACCACAAAGGAGGAATGAGAATGAGAAAGCAAGAGACAAAGAGCATAGAGAATAGCATAAAGTTCTGCCGTAAAGACGCTAGCCTCCGAAGGGAGGCGACACATGTAAGTACGGCCAGGAAAAACAACAGAGTACCCCACACCATCCGCAGACTTAGACCCATCAGGGAAGATGGAAATAGAGTGGGAGTGCGAAGAAAAGTGCTCAAGGAAGAGGCTTTTCAGAATTGTAGGAGGGGTAAAGGCTTTAGTAATACAAGTCAAGGACGTACAAAACTTGGGAAGGGAGACTCTCCACGGAGGTAATGAAGGAACAATAGGAGGAGAAACATTAGAAATATGAACAGAAAGAGAATCCTGTAAGCGAGATAACTGGACAGAAAGTGGGAGACAATGAAGAGGAACAGGAACCACAGCAGGAGGAAAAGTCAATGCACGACAGAGGCGAGAGGAAGGATGTTGGAAGGACCGCGCAAGATAGCGAAGACAGTAGCAATCACGGCAGTCCTGAAGAGAGAGAAAGCCAGTGTCAACATACAAACTAAGGGCGGGAGTCGAACGAAAGCCACCAGAGCCGAGACGCAACCCAGTATGGTGCAAAGCATCAAGATGGCGAAGAGTAGAAGGAGAAGCAGAAGAGTATGCAGGGCAACCATAATTGAGTTTAGACAGGACGAGAGGAGTGCAAATAGAGGAGCGTGCGCCTATCCGCTCCCCAAGAAGTATGGGACAAAACCTTAAGGAGGTTAAGGGCCTTAGAGCATTCAACTCGGAGGCAAGAGATATGGGCTGACCACGACAAACGAGTGTCAAAGACTAACCCCAAAAGCTTCGCGGAATCCCTGTACACAATGAGATGACCATAAAGCAACAACAATGAAGTAAAGGTCCTTTCAGTAAGAATCTATCATTCACTGAAAGTTGCTGCAGTTAAAAATAAAAGAAAATACAAGTCCCTAGAAATAAACAAGCAACCTTTTGACTAAGGAAAAGAAGGTAGTTATTCTACTGTATAAATCTAAGTATTCACTTAAGATAACTGTATCCAAGCATAGAGGTTCCCCCCCCCCTTCCTTTTCAGAAAAACATCTACTTTCGAAAAAGTTTAACATTGGCCAACAAAAATGATTCCAGAACTAAATTGCCTAATACCAGGAACAACTGAGAGCCATGACAAACACTGCAACCCTCTCCTACCCCCAAGTCTTATGCTATTTATGATCCAAGGTAATTTGAGATACTATACTGTACTTCCTACAGACGACTCTAGTGAGAGGGTGATCTCCTGGCGATTAAATTGAAGCACGATACAGGTGTCAACGAACATCAGTCAGCCCACTTGTCAGCACAGTGGATAACTAATGACATCATAATCTGCAGTGTTGTATGCCTCCCTGTGGCCATTTAAATCAATAAAACACAGGGTAGTGGCAATGTTTACAGCATAAGGCAAGGTATAGAGGAATCCTGGAATGCCATGTAATGTGTAGTCCTTGAATGTGCTTTAGGCAACCAAATTGAATAACAACATTTCTGGTGTTCGGCTATATAATCCGAGTTTCTCATTCGGTATAATGTTTTAAACCTAAATAGGAATTCACTTTAAAGGTCAATTTATTTGGAAAGTGCTAACTAGATTCCAAATTAATGAGCTCTGAAAGTACTACAAGGCAAGTTTAACCGAATGAGTGTTTGCCTATCCATACCCCCGTGAGGTATGTGACAACACTGAATAAAGAAAGGGTCTTTGAGCATTCACCGTGCAGGTATTTGACATGACCAATATACCCAAGTGTTCAAGATCATTCTAAGCAGTTCTGCACAATCCATATACTATCAATTAATATAATTGTACAATGGTGCTTGGTGGATGATATTTCCTATTAAAACTCATTGGACAACTGTTTGTATTAGACATTTTAAACCTACAAATGGTAGCCCTAGATATCGCACTACAGTATTAATTACAACATGAACAATGTAAAATCAATACCACAACAGCAAAGGACGACGGCTTTTCAACAACCGACAAACACACAGGTCTAACACCAGCCATCCCGAGAGAGGACGTCCCAAGCATGTACACCCCACAACTTTACATCACCTTTGCTACCTCACGCGAGGTAGCCAACAGCATGGGGATGCCATACTCCGAAACCAACTCCATGCACTTTGAGGCTTTAACAACTCAACATTTAAAAAGTCGATTTAAAAATCAAACACCTGAATTTTTCCCTATTTAAATTTACTAGGGAAATGCACACCAAGCCATGAAACTTACAATGAAGATGAACAAACTACACACAACTGTCACCAAACTTCCACATAACACCCCCTCTCACTCCTGCCCTCCCTCCTTAGGTGCTCTGATTGGCTGAGCACCTGAGCCACCACCACTCACCTCTTGTTGTGAGAGCCTAAAGCATGTTTGGTTGCACTTTAAAAGTTCCCAAGTGTACTCGCCCCATTTCCTCAGCTGGCTCTTGTTGCTGCTCCTTTTGAAGAGCTAGCAGTTCTTCGGTGGTCAGTTCTACGCTGTGTTCCTCCACCAACTCGACCCTCATGGTTTTCCTCTATGGTCATTCTCACATGTGTTTTCTTGGCCTGATCCTTACCACTGACTTAATTGGGACCTATGGCAAGATATATAACAAATTTTATGTTCAAATAGCCAAAAATCCAAAAAAAAAGCTGTAATTCTTTACAAAGAATTCAGGCATGATTGTCACTAGGCGGGAGGCACTGATAAACTGAGGCGCGATCGCCATGTCACCACGCACTGAGTCGGCTATACACCGACCCAGTGCAATACAACAAACAACAAACTCGGGGTACAACAAACTCGTATCCAGAGGTAAAGTTTGTAACCCGATTCAAATTTTCCTTAAGAAATTGGGCTTCTAACCTGAAGAGTTCGTGAAGAAGGGCATTAGTAAGCAGAGTACCACTGTAAATAAAAATAGTTATGTGCTATTTTATGCAACATTGGTTTAAATCTTGTTAAATGGTCAAATTTGTCAACACATGTTTTGTGTTCTTAGCATACTCTTGTTAGCATCCATAGACCTTTCATTTCCCCTTTACTAGTTTTCCCTGAAACATGACCCACCAATCTGTTAATAACCAAGTTTCCAATTATTTCCGAGCAAACAATTAAGGACTGGCATAGTCAATCCTCCCTGGCCAGGGCTTGAAACCAGACAGAATCGCTCACAAGGAGCTGGGCGAGTGTGCTACCACTGTGTCACCAGACTGAAGTCAAGAGATATTTGTAGCTAGTTGTATTAGAACTGACCACATCTACCAGTCTGCCGAGTTTATTTACCTAATATAAACAATGTTTCACACATTCCCATGCATTCGATAATGATACACAATGGATCTGAAGGTTCCTGTTTGGATGTTTCTGCGCTCTTCAAATTCAAATAAGCTCTCTTCTGATGACACTTAAGAGTTAACTTAACAATTTGAGAACAATACAGCTAGCCCATATAGGGTGCTGGAATGTATTTATAATATGAAACATCAGAAACAGAAGCACAAATGTACATCTTTTAGCTATATCTAGCACTAGTAAGGCTCCGCTTTGACTATGCTGTGCAGTTCTGGATTCCATAACATACAAAATCGATATACAATACTTTAGAGAAAAAATAGAGATGGGCGACAAGGGCAATGATACCTGGTATTAGAGACCACTCTAATAGACTAACTGAAATGTCTGAGTCTGCCCTCACTTGTTCTGAAACTGTTCAAGCAGGTCAGAACATGCAACAATGGGTTGCACGTTCAACGTGCAAAAGAAATTTTGATTTAGGAGGGGTATAGGGAAATCCTAGTCTGGAAATAGTAATTCCCACCTGTCCACAACCCTAAGCAAATTCTTTTGGGTGTAGTCATTTCATAATTCAAGAACCTGACAAAGGAAAGTGCCTCCTGATATACTAAGCACATCACTAACTCTAGCCACAACACTATTATCAGAATTCTGGTCACTAAACCCTGAATATAAATAATTTTCTGCAAGCTCATTTTCTAAAGGAACATGCAATCCCCATGTCATGACGACTAGATGCATCAAACCACAGCTGTGCGCTGGGGATGTAACAGTATTCGATTCACCGATATCTAAAACAGTCTTTATCAGTAAGCATATACCAATAGATCTCATCCACTGTATTACACAAAGTGCCTTTAGGCGCTCCGAGTGTTCTGCTATTTTTTTTAATTAAGCTACATTTTAATTTTTTTAATGTTTTCATTACTCTTTATGTTTTGAAATGGAAATGGTTGAGTTTGGAAACATTTTGACATTAACTTTACCTGAACATTTATAAAAATAACGAAAATATGTCCTTAACACTTCCACTAAAAACTTTTTGCCGAAACCAGGTGTGCAGTGCAGTAGTTAAGGGAGTCCTAGTAGTTTTGTGTTTGGTGCCTCAGTAATTTTGTGATGGGTGCTGCAATAGTTTACATTATCATAAAAACATAACAAAATTATTTCTTTATAATCTCACCAGAGGTACAGTACTGTACTGTACTTTCGTAAATGCCAATAAGGGTCCGACTTAGTTGCGAGTTCCATAAAAAAAATTCATTTTCTTAACACTTTCGTTTCATTACTTACCTACTTGGCCTTTCTTCTAATATGCAATATGTCAAGTTAGCTTGAAACCCTCTTGGCCTCTGAAACTGCACATTACAACTGTTATAAACTACTGATATATCTTGACACTTGGACATAAAAGCAATATAGTTTGATGTATCATAATCTACATTTATTGTATTAATCACATACACAGTAACAAATATACAAGGAGATGCTGGTGATCATTTTCTTATATGCATAATTAATTACAAGCCCTTATATTCCCTATATATTCTACTGAAAATTTCAATTATTATTTTGAGAGTAATATGATTAAATTTAAGCAAATGTATATAAAATTGATACAACGTAAAAATTAAAAAAACCATTATGCAGTGAATTAAAAAATTCACAGCATAATGATGTGTACAGTAGGGGGAAATAAAAAATTAGTACAGTACTTATACACATGTTTAAAATATAATGAAAATTCACATTTACATCTAAGGGTAGAAGGCACAATCCTCACAAGTTATTAATCACAAAATCACTAGTATTTGTTTGAATATAATTGTTTAAAAATCCTTTCTCAATTTCTAGTTGAAAGATAATTACGTTGATTTTCCCAATATATATTCAGAGCTTACCACGTGCAATTACATTTCAAAATCTATAGTTACCAGGAATGAAATTTATTCCTTTTAGGGGCACCTTATACACAGCAACACACACTGTTGAAGCAAGTTTCAACCCAAATACCAACTAAAATATTCACTTTCTTTCATATACTGTACTCATTAGGTTAGCTTTGACTTCTCTGTCTTCTCGCCGCTCGCCTGACACACCGAGGACACTCCCTCTGTCTGCCAGCACAGATGGCATGATACACCCCATAGCAAGCACCACACTGAAATTAAACAGGTTTTCTTGTACGAAATTTAAACATAATAAATAAACCTTTTGCCATGTTTACATATGATATTCCAGGCAATACACTCGTACCTTCAAAATTAGCTAATTCGCTGATATATTTATTCCTTTACTTAGAAATATTCAAAGTACACATCATTAATTTGTATTTAATTGCTGCAATTAATAATTTGGGCAGCCTTTATTGAAAATATAATACTGTTTTGGCCCCACCAAATAAACAAAAAGTGTAGTTAAGACAAAAAGGGTTTTTGTCTTATGGCAAAAACCATTAGACAACTCCTACAGGAATACCTAATAAATGATTTACTACAAAGATGTCAATTTTATGATAAGAAGGCCAAATAATGACTTATAAATCTAAAGTTATACACAACTCAGTGATTGGAAAACCCATACATGTAAATACTTACTGTGTAAGTATTACCAAGCTGGAATGGATAGATGATTTCATTATCTGTGCAAAGTTCGCAGATAAAGCCACGAGGAGAGCACACCTCACACTGACCTATATGATCACGACCAAAAGTGACAGCTTGTCTTACTCTGGGCATGAGCTGACCCGTTGCCACCAGTTGTAAATCCTGAAAAATAGAGTCACGCAATTATTTCAAAATTGGCTCTTTCAACTTGTGATGCCTTTTTCCTGCCAAGCACTGCACACTGAAATGGGGACCATGATAGTAAAGCCCTCAAGCAGTCATATATAAAGGCACAAGCAGAGCTTATACAATATATAATATACAAATTATTTGCTTGCTATGTAATTACAAAGGCAAAATGGTAGCTGAATATGGATGACCCCATATACCATAAATTTAGTCAAACTTCTCCAAAAATACAGCCAAGAATATTTTATATCATAAACATGCTTTAAAAGCTGGCTCTCTAACAAAAATCAAACAGAGTTGATTTTACTGTACTTTTAGTTTCTAGAAAAAGGATTAAAACACATTACCAAATAAATAACATAACATAGGTTATGTTATTTATTTGGTAATGTGTGTTAATGATGCTTTGTTTTTATTCTATTTCACACATTTAGCAGCTGATATTTATTAATACTTACAGCAACTGAGTATAGGTGAACATGTTCATACATATGCTCCCTTGGCCACAGCATCTTCCGCAATTGTTCCCCAACATCTGATCTACAAGTGAACAAATATGCCCGGACATACAATAACTGAGTTCGCAGCATCTGTGAATGGTGAATAAAACATGTAAAAAGAGTAAATTACTATGTATGAAATGCCAAACAATTCATAATTATATTTGTGGTTACTCCAACAAATATACAATACTACATAAGTTACTTGATAAAAATCCATGATACTTCTGCATTAAAATGAAAATGTGACAATAGCAATAGGTACCCAGCTGCACCTGGGTCTTTTACTACCCTTTCCCCACTCTTCAGCCCATCTCCCCTTTGATCACCCTCATCCCCAGCTTCGTTGCTCCCTTTGACCTACTCTCACCCTTCCCCCTCTCTCCCTTCTTTCAGAAATATTATAATTGTACAGTACAGTACAATAGTAGTAAAGTACAGCCTCCGGAAGCCATGTGCCCAAAGCTTTAATATACCAAGTCCAGTGCAAATTGTTCAGTGAAACGTACAAATGTTCAATTAGGTAGAACTGTTTGCCTAAACTGCTGCCAAGGCTGGGTGTTGGAATAAAGCTGTGTTAGCAACACACAAGTGTAAACTATTATGTAGTTATTTAACTCCATTTTGTCCACATGGATGTATTAGAACCATATTTACATTGTTTGTATAAAAACCTGATGATAATAGCTGAAATCAACATATGATAAATTCATTAATCCAAGGATTAACAAATGATTCCTATCTTGAGGTTATCTCGAGATGATTTCAGGGCTTAGCGTCCGCACAGCCCGGTCCTCGACCAGGCCTCCTTTTTGTTACACCCCCCCCCCCCCCACGAAGCAGCCTGTAGCAACTGTCTAGCTCCCAGGTACCTATTTACTGCTAGGTGAACAGGTGCATCAGCGTGAAAGAAACTCTGCCCATTTGTCTCCGTCTTCACTGGGGATCAAATCCGGAACCTCAGAACTACGAATCCCGAGCGCTGTCCACTCAGCTGTCAGGGCTGAGTGGACACCCCCATGATAACTGCATTAACCCAAGGATTAACATAGGATAACTGGATTAACTTAAGGATTAGCATATAATAATAAACACACTTTATGAGTTAAAATTCAATATAGTATGAATATTGACATGACAAGTTTAAAAGTTATCACACCTGCATTTCAGCTAAATCATCCACATGGCAATAGAGCTTAGGGTTGACTGTCCGAAGGTCAATAAGTGGTTGATGGTGAATGGCAGATAACCAGTGGGCATTGGCAGTGCACACGGGATGTACACTAAAATCCCAATTATGCACAATGCGAGCAGGGATCAGAGCAGCCTCATCCTCATGGCACTCATAGCAGTAATATCTTGAGTCATAATTGCACACTCTGCAATACAATAAAAACTTATTAAAAAACGTAAGCAATATATGAAAAGTAAGTAAAGAATCAAACTGACACCCATCTGTTTACTTTCCACACAAAACATTACAGACAACCAGCACAAACTCACACCATCAAGCCATCTACAGTAGTACTGTAGTTAGAAATTAAGTTTTTCTACCTCCACCTACGTCCTCCTCCTCACCTCCTCTTCTGCATTTGGTTCAACTATCTCTCTACCTCTTTATTTGTCTCTTTTTTTTACTTTTGTCACGTGTTTATTTCCTACACAGTGCTTTCATTTGCTTTCCTCACCTCTCATCCCGATCTCAATTTGCAATATAAGGTCCCATGTTGCCTGGTTAACTTCCTTTGTTCTCGCTAACTCTTCACCACATTCCATTCCTTCTTTACTTCCTATAATTATCTCCTGTCTCCTGTTTATCCATCATATTTTATCTCTTATTTTCTTCTTAGGTTACTCTGCCTCTAACTCATTGTTTCTTTTAATCATTCATTGTTTTATGTTCTCCTATTGCTTATTGTTGAAATTTTAAACTATGATATCCTGCAAACAGAAACCTTGGTTGGTTGAATAGGTATTGTAGCTACCTCACTTGTTTACTCAAATCGTGTCTGAGAATTTTACGAATGCAATCCTGGAGGGGGGGAATCTGTAATTCAACCTTGGGGAAGGGGGGGGGGGGGGGGGAAATTGATATAGGCCCAATATGTATAAATACACTCTGGCTGCCTATCTCCAGACACAATGAATTAAATTAATTACTTCACGTCCTCTACCATCTTACCAAATTTCACACAAATCTGAGGTGGTCGAGTTGAAAAGTCCACTTTTTTAGTGATTACTTGGCTTGGAATGTCTCGTAAAGAATGGTGGAGATCAAGACAAAGGTTGGCAAAAGGCCAAAAATACCTGAAATACCCACTAGGCTATCTTACGCTGTCAGCGAGGATGTTGGATAATGATCAATACTATCTGAACCCCACATATATGGCACTTCAAGAGATCCACTCTTGAAAATCTATACACAAAGACTGGTAGAGACCTTGGGCAAGTTGTTATAATACTGTACTGCCCTAGATCAACTGGGTGAGAAAGGCAAGACTGAGAACCAGGTTGACCCAGCCACATATAAGCTACAAAGTTCACACAGTCCCCCATCATTTACCTTGTTTGCTTCAGGGGTTCACTTTTAAGCAGTTGCTTGTTTTGTTTCCCTAACCAATCTGGTGGGTTTTTTATTTAGTTTTGGTTAGATCTCTTCCATCCAAGCTCCCTTTACCTTATAAAGAGAGCCCAATTTCAGTCCTGGCTCCTGTAGGTCAAAGTGGATCTCAAAGGCCTGGTGCAATTCCAAGACTTGGCTATACCAGTGTGTAAGAAGCTCTGGGGAGCTTGTGAGGGGGGGCCCCCCCCCTGTCAGGAAATGTATTAAATTCTCTTAAGACAGTTCAGTAGCTGATGGTCCCAATTTAAACAGAGCACCTATACAAGAAAAATACAAATTGCAATACAGAAAAGGAATATGTTCTATGAATAATACCTCGGTTTACCATAAATCATTCCAATATATGATTTACACTTGTGGCACTGGTACTGCTGGGAGTCCAGACCTTCCTCACTCGTCAGACGTGTCAGTAGAGGTAAGAGGCGAATGGTTTCCTGAAATTCAGATTTTACAGTTAAGATAGATTACATGTGAGTGGGTGCGTTTAATTTCCTAAGTGTAGTTACAAGATGAGAGCTACACAGTCATTATTAAAAACATAAACAATAAGAAAAATAAGTAAAAGATTCAAATTGACACGCACCAATGGGTGGGTGTCACTAGTAGTGTCCCATCTTCCCAGCACTCTTCGTCGTATAATGATGACGGTTTTGACCTCCACTACCGTCTCACATAATTTGGCATAATCGTCTACCACTATTTGCAAAAGTGAACTTTCTAATGTTTTTTTGGCAGACTTATTTCCTTAGTTTGAATCTATGTCCTCTTGTTGCAGTTATTAAATTCACTTAGTTGCAGAAATTAAAGTTTAAATTCTTTTCAAAACTATTCTTAAGTCAATTTTGTCAATTCCTGTTACTATTTTGTACATAAGTGATCATATCACCTCTTTATTTTCTGCTTTGGTAAATTTAACACCTCTAACCCTCTCCTTATAGCACTTTTTTGTTCAGTTCTGAAAGCCATTTAGTTGCATGTTTTGCTCCTTTTCTAGTTTAGTGACGTGCTTTTTGAGATATGGGTGCCAAACAACCACTGCATATTCCAACTTTGGTCTCACAAAGCTTATGATGACCAAAGTTGGGATGACAGAAATAGGAGCTGCCTCATATGGGCCAATAGACATTTTGCAATTTTCTTTATTCTTATGTTGTTATATACAGTACTAGTACCATACAATAGTAAAAAAGGAGACTAAGATAATCCTTTTCTCCCAATAGTTTCCAATAACAGTAAATTCTGCATTTAAGTAAAATAAGAACTTAAAAAGAGTTAATGTATATTAAAATATACATATAATTCTTAATCATATACAAATTATATTTCTAAAACTTAAATCCATACCTTTTGACTGGGTAGCTGTTGTGGCAGAATTTCATAGTTCAGCTTTTCAGCAATATCAGAGAGTGATGACTGGAAAAAAAATTGATAATGTGATATGCACTCTTTGGATTTGATATATGGAAAATGGTAAAATACAGTATGTAACTCAGATCTGTTCCCTAACTGAGAACACTATATTCTGAGCTATTCCACTCGGATGCTTTCCAAGGCAAGATCACATTGGACAAAATCATGATAGTCATGACAGAATATCAGTTGATACTCTGCATGGGTGCAGCAGGAACCTTTTCAAGCATCCCAATGGAGGTCATACTGGTGGTAGGAAGGCAATTAAGAATAGCCCAGTGCAGTCCAGTGTAACTATAGAAATGCCTTTTTCTGGTTAGCTACCAGCATCTTCACAAGTTTAACTCTGGTACCACCAAGCCCAACACACAAAGGAAGATTAGATAGGTTGTGGAAGGCAATTCCATCCACAGCTTTGATCACTTATTTTAAATCAAAGCTGCACATTCTTCACTATTCATTCAACAATTCCTTCCTGATCATTTTTTCTCCTCAACCAGCTCTTTTACCTCATTATTCTTACAAGAGCACTGTTCCCTCCCTCTCTCTCACCCATATCTCAAGTTCTATACCACAGTTTCACTATGTCTAACTAATGTAATCACCTAGTAGGTAAGTACTAGTGTGTACATAAGGCTGTTCCCATGTTACAAGCTGGAATATGTTAAGCTCAATATTGTTATTTTATTGCCAAAAATGTTCTCTCCTGGAACTCCTGATGGGTTTGCCATGTCTTCTATTAGTTAGGTTTCATAATATGCTCTCTTTTGGTTTACTTGTGTACCTATGGCCAGTTTTGAGTTTTCTACCTATGCATTTTTTTTTCATTATCTGGTGACAGTCTCGTCAGTGAGACACTTATTAATGGCCAAAACATCCACTAAAAAACTAATTTTCCAAAAATTTTCTTTACCCTATCTTCTCCATCACTACACTTGGCATACAAATCCAAAATCATCTTGTATCACATTACCTTATTAAAATACAGCATAGGTTATCACTATTAATATGCAATATACAATTAACACACTACTTCAGTTAAAGTATTTTCTTCATGTTCTCTCAGAATCAACTATAGTAGTCAAATCTGATTAAACTTTAAGCAGACAAATACAGTGTACTCTAGGCTTGTGAATGCTACCAAATTTTAATGTACAGTACTATATGTTTTCTCGTAATACTAAAATTAACATTCACTCATTATTAATCTCACTTAAAATGAGACTTACCTCATTCGATATTTCAACACTTGGAGTTGAAGTAGATGGTGACAAAGGATCTACTACAGGTCTTGGTAATTCTGGCACCAGAGCAAATGGGGTAACTGAACCAAAGTCTGAAAAAAGTCTATCATACTCCGGTGCTCCTTCATTTATACTGTGAGAGAAGGAATCATCACTCCATTCTCTCATATATATTCTGTTACTTAATGTACTAGAAACAGAATTTTCAAATTGATTTTTCTGATCTATTAAACTTTCAACACTCAAGATGCTTTCTGAATTTCTATGATCATTTAATTTAGATTCGTCTTCACTTGGTGCCATTAACTTAGCCTTATCATTTGTTTCGAACACCTCTATATTATTAGAATTAATTTCACAGGGAGTGGGAACATCTTCAGGTTCTTCCAATCCCATTGTTTTGTGATTTTCCATATAATCATTTATAAAACTTGTTTCTGGTGTTCCTCCAATGATCATATCAAACATCTGATCACTTATTGGCGTTCCAATAATGTTAGTATTCACATGTGCAGACTGTTCATCATAAACTGTGCTGGCTACGTCTGTTGCTGCCAAAACAGGGTCTGACACTACAGCCTAGAAAAGAAAAATGATACAAATACAGAATTTATCATACTGAAACTATGATTCACATATGCTGAAATCAGCAAAGAAGGTTTATAAGCCTTTTCAGCAGTAATCTAAACTCTCAACTGTCATTTAAGGGTACAGTACAATTTAAATTAGAGTAAAATTATAACCGAATTATGTAACTAAACTAGGTGCAGTATTGGTATATTTTATAAAGCAACTAATTACATGCAGCATTTCAGGCATAACTTAAGATAATGAATGAATTATGTTCACATTTTGAGGGAAAAAATATCACACGAGAAATGAGCTAATATATATATATAAATAGTAAAATAATTAATGAGGAAAGGGATGGACTTAGTGGCCACTGCTCACCTGCACGCTTGGTGCCCAGAGTCCAGCTAGTACCAACGGTGTCTGTGTCCAAGTGTTGAGCACAGCAGCATTGGTTGCCAAATTGAAAGTCAATGAAGATACAGGCTGAAGAACTCTCAACATGATGTCTGAGCGTTCTTGATCACGCAAAAAGGCTGTTGTTCTGCAATATATAGCACAAGTTGCACTGATGGGTGATGGCAGAATTGGAAACACAGTGCAGTCTCAGTAACACAAAACTGGGTTATCCAGTAAACTTATTATCCATAAATAGAGATTAATTGAAGGCAATATTTGCTTGCTCCGAATATGTGCAAGCTATTTCAGATATTCAAGAATTTTTTTTAAATTGCAGTGTTTCCCCAAGTACATGGTCCCTAAACCCCACAAAGCTTACATGCTTTCTGACTATAAGATAAAAGGAGGTAGGGAACTGTGGCCCACTGAACGGCTTGTACTCAAAGGTGCTTTTCATGGCGATTCAAAGTAATATTTCTGAGCAATTCACATTTTGAGGCGAGAAAGATTATGCACAGCCACAGATGATTTATTACTCTTGGTAATAATAACTCCCTAAATGCCAAGATGAGTATAGCCATATTACTACAATATATTATGTATAAGTAGTAGTAATAATGTAATTACTGTGTATCAGCTTTATACAAATGCATGATGTTAGTGTGATATCAGCCTGAATGATGTGAAACAACCCTGTCTCTAAACAGGCACAGAATTCTATTCAAGTGCACAAGATTTTGAAGCACTGTACAGTACAACATCGATTTATTGAACTGTATGGTACCAAATTCACTTCACTGCAGTGACGGATTAATTGCAAACGGAGTTGCCTCCAGGATACATTTCCAATGCCCTATGGCCTAACTTCACTTAGCAAAATTCTAATTTCAACCTATAATAGACAACCACCAAATGAACACGTCTGCAAAAATAATTAACTACATCTAGTTCATATCTCATGTCCTCAGCCTCAAAACTCATTTGAGGCTGAGGACAGCAAAGCCAACATGCTGTGAACAAAAACCTTGCCTACTCAAAATGAAAAACTATAGAATTTGGTTTTAAATATTCTCAATATTTTTTTAAAAGGCATTTTCAAAAGGCAGCAGGGCCAACCGAGTGAACAAAAGCCTTGCCAACTTAAAATGAAAACAAACTATAGAATTTGGTTTTAAATATTCCCAATAGCTGTCCCAAGGCTGCAACTGTTTCTTGTAATATAAGTCCATCTACAAAAATCATCAAAAATATGATTGGAACCATATTAAGTGACACTGTCTCACTGTGGCAACATCAACATGGTTCATCCGAACATCATTGACCCCAATTACTGTGAGAAGCATCCAAGCAATGACACAAGGAACATGGAGATGCAAAGCCCAGAAGAAGACACAAAAGAGGAAGGGAACTATTAGGAGAAAGTGTCAAGCCATTATGACTATATAGCACTTGGAAGGGATAAGGATTTGGGATGGGATGCAGGGAAGGAATGGTAGAAGACTCAGAAGCAGCCAGAGAAGATCCAACAAGAGACAAAACACCAGCAATGGAATTGAAGTAAGCTTCCTACTACAAGGCTGTGCAGCCTTTCACCAGCCAAAATTTCCTACACCTTCACCCCCTGAAGATTGCAATGCCCATCACCAACCAAGAATCACTCGCCATTAACACCACTGCAAATCAAAGAAGCCCAATCCATGGTGGACAAACCTTGAACAGTGGATAGTGAATTAATTTTGCCTTACTAAAATATATTTGTACTAATGAAGCTTTATCTAGTAATTTTATTAAGTTTATAAAACACACAACATACAGGATATTTAATTGTTGGCCTGATTAAATAATAATTTAAAAATACACTATTTTACACTGAAAATATATTAGATGCACTTTCTCTATCTTGAAATGATTTTCGGGGCTTAGCGTCCCCGAGGCCCGGTCCTCGACCAGGCCTCCTTTTTGTTACACATCCCCGAGGAAGCAGCCTGTAACAGCTGTCTAACTCCTAAGTACCTATTTACTGCTAGGTGAACAGGTGCATCAGAGTGAAAGAAACTCTGCCCAATTATTTCTGCCCTCCACCGGGAATCGAACCCGGAACCTCAGGAGTACGAATCCTGAGCGATGTCCACTCAGCTGTCAGGCCCCTATTACTGACTAAACTAAACACTTGACAAAAGATGCAAAATAGCTCAGAGTAAACCAATCCATTTCATCACACATATGAAATTCAGTGAAAATATGATACAAAATAATTACAACAAAACTATATGCACACTGTTCTTTTAAAAAATGAAAGTGAACACTGATTTTAAAAGTGCAGTGCATCCACTTGTGTCCTGCCTCTACCTCACCTGTAATAGTCCTTGAGAGTATGAGCATCATGAAGAAGCACGCTGATGTAGCTACAGATTTGACCTTGATTTATAGCCAGACGTACCCATGCTCGACTTCTTCCCACTTCACTACTGATGAACGATAGCCCGCTCACCTTTTTACCAGAGGTACATCCAGAAATACAAGCCATAGAACAATAATTACATGTAGCATTAAATAACCTATATGTATATCTATGAATCTACAGAATTTGATCTATTACACATGAGTAAATATTTGATTGGCAATGTTAAGAAAAGTCATCTACTATACTGGTATCTACACTTCTTGGAATATCTCTATTGTGTTTTGCCTGTACTGTACTTTTACAGAGATTTTCATATATTATTTTTTTTTTAAATGAATGGGGAACTCCTAGACGAAACAAGGTTGCAAAGACAGATGGACAGGAGATATCCCTTACAGGATTGTGAAGACCCAATTACAGTACTCTAATCATATGTCTTGTACCTTTGATGATTTATTCCATCTGGGGATGTCCCATCCATTAGGGGAAAGACTCTTCAAATATTTCAGGTACTGAAAATGTTAAAATACTTGAAGCTGCACTGAAATCATTTGTTGAAAAACAAAAACGTATGAACAAAAAAATAACAAATTAGGAAATCTAGAATACAAAGAATATTAAATCATTATTTAGTGAATGTGTACTCTGGAAATGTTGAATATAGGCAGGCCACCTAGTGACAATGTTGCTCGGCCACCTAGTGACAATGTTGCTCGTATAAATACAGTAGATTCCAAATTTTACGTAGGGGCATAAGGCATCTTGTCACACCAGTGTAGTATTTAGTTAAGGATCTTATGGGACAAGGTTTATCAACAACTTTACAGTTTTTATGCATTGGGTTACATCCCTCAGAATTGGAGCTTGTGTTTTAAGCCAAACTGAATCTGGGTGTGATATGGAAACCAAGTGATAATTACCAACTAGTTAATTAGGGTGTTTATTTATATTTTAGAAAATGATGAGCAGTGGATCTCTATATGGTTAATCTTAAACCTTCAAAATGCAATTATCATATGTTGATACCCAGGGTACTGCATCATTCTCTGATTTTATCATCATCTCCTAATTTTTATATAAATGATGTAAATATGGTTAAAGTACATCTATATGGATGCAATGAAGTTAACCCTTGTCGATGAGGAGTTACAATAACGTGGCTGAAATATGTTGACCAAACCACACACTAGAAAGTGAAGGGATGACGACATTTCGGTCCATCCCAGACCATTCTCAAGTTGATCACAATCAACTTGAGAATGGTCCAGGACGGACCGAAAGGTCGTCGTCCCTTTACTTTCTAGTGTGTGGTTTCGTCAACTTAACCCTTGTCCATTGAAAAAAATATGCTATTGTTTTTAATTTGATTACAATGCAATGAGGTTATCGCGTAGAGTACCAGTGGCTTGCGGTTATTGTTAAATTACAATTTGATATTTCCTGCTGGTGTTTAAATCTATTTCTAGATGACATTGCAAGATACTTCCTTTGAGCTGTACCAGGAACAGATTTATATGCAATAGCTGTAAATATTACATGGTAGGACTGCATACAGTTCTCGGTCAGTTTTCATCAATTATGTGAAAATAAATCAACTTATTCCATACACACTGTGTGAGCAAATGAAACAGCACACACAAATCCTTTAACAATATTCTCATAGCTCTCTCCTTTACTTAAGTGTGTCAGCAACATTAAGTCTAAGTCCACGTACCAAACAATCCCCCCCCCCCCTTCAACTGGCTACGTGCAAAAAACACAAAAAGCTCCTAGAACTTTTGAAAACTTTACATTTAAAAGTTTTTATTATTGGTACCAAGAACCAAATGAAAAATAAAAGTACAGAACGAGCAAAAATTCAGTAGAGATATATTTACTTTACATTTATTCACTGCTTTATCCTAAAAAAATTAAAAGAATGCAATGCATTTTTAACATACAATATAAACATATATGGTCTGCAAGTACTCACCTGCTCAATTAAGTCTCTATGGCTAATGATCAGTATAATGGGCCAAAAATTTGGAACAGGCATCCGGTCCGGATCAGATCCCAGAAATGTAGACATTCGTTCACCCAGGGAATCACGCAATCCATGAATAAGTATTGCTTCCAACACATTGCATAGGGCATTTGTATTGTCTGAATGACCAATAATTGGTCCAAGAGATCCAGTACTATAATTTTGCACACCATAACTACCCCCAGGCTGTAAGACACTTTGCACTGCCTCCTTCAGTTTAGTAACCAGGGAAGTGCTGATGGCTGCTTCCCTTCGTTCACGTTTAAAATGCTGGTTGAACATTTTGCTATTTAATTTTCTTTTAGTAGATTGACAGAAATTTTCAATTACACCTTCATATATACAGTATGTCACAATGTCTTAATTGAGTGAATGCTTCAATATCTTCTTGCAAATTTTAATCAATTAAAGTAAGGTCATAACGCTGGAGAATCTCAGTTGTTTGTTCATAAGCTATTCCTCTTCGGATAAGTCTATATGACCCTGGTTGTGACAGATCAATGATTGTCGATCCTTCCCTACTCTCCAAGTGCTCCCCAAGATGACCACCATCAAAAACAGTATGAAGCTTACTCCAAAGTTCACGGAATTCTTCAACACACAAGGGGCTTACTTTCGAACTGATGTTTGCACTCGTTAAAGCTAATGGAGAACTACAGCATCTGACTACAGCTCTTATAAATTCCTCATCTGGAATGCGAATTCCAACTAAATCAGTGCCAGGATTTAATGCCAGATTAAGCTGCTGTGTGCGCTGAAATATCAGTGTAACAGGACCTGGCAGTAAAGAAGTAAGTAATGAATGTGGTACAGTTACTTTACCCCATAAATAAACATCTTTCACTTCTGATACGCAAATTGCTAATGGTTTGGTTGAACTGCGCCTTTTAATTTCATAAATTCTTTCAACAGCTGTATTGTTTTGAGCTAATGCAGCAATTCCATAAAGTGTATCAGTTGGCACTGAAATTACATGGCCAGAGAGCAATGCAGCTGAAGCTTTCTCAGCCTGAGAGGTTAAGGCAGGTCCTTCACATAAACGAATTACATTGCTCATTGGAAAACCATTGGTTGCAGCCTCTGCTGCTCGAGTGCTCATTAGTTTTGCCACGTTAAGAAATGAGGCACAACACATAAGTCAGCTGATACTCAAAATTAATAATCCAATGTTTCTTGCCGATGAAATTAAAAAAAAAAAAAGCCCAATCAAAAAATTCCAATGTTTTATATTATTCCTTCCAGCGATGACCACAAGTTGGTGAACAGCACTTGTAGAACAGAGTCATAGGTTCATCAGCTGACCTAGTCTGCACTTGCATAAAGTAGGCTCTAGGGTGAGAACACTTAGGACATGGTTCATCTGTAGAGTCAACATTCTTCCAAGCAGCTGATCCTCCTAGAACATCATCAAGTGCCTTCAGTTTGGGGTAAATCTTGTATGACACGCATCTCTTTATTGGAAAAACATATGGACAGGTCACGCAAGAAAAACGCATACCCTGCAAAAAAAAAAAAATAATAATAATTATTATTATTTATTTTGAAGCTGGTAATAAAAGCTTGATATGGAAAAAATTATTTCCATTAGTACTGTACAGTTCTGTACTGTATTTTCATCATTATATTTTTTGCAAATAAATCTAAATGTTTAAGTACAGTACAATTACCTAGTTCCTAAATGCACTAAACAAAAATATAAATGGTGCAAACAGATCCATCCTGGCAAGGTACAGTAATTATGGGGAAAAAGTGCTAAGCCAGTACGATAGTATAGCACTAGGAAGGGATATAAGAACTGGGATAAGACAGACGGAAGAAATGGTATCCAACTACTGTACATGGGACTTTAGGAATTGAATGCCAACCTGCAGGAAGTGAAGCCTACGCTGCTCTGACCAGAGAGTGTGGTTAAACTTAATAAGGAAATAATGAACATAAAAAAAAACCTATTAAATGTTATGTATCTTACCAGTGACCCCTCCTCCACAATCAACAGATTTGCACAAGTGGGGCAAAAGTACAGCATTCTCAGTTACATCTGGAAAGATTTAAGATGCATCAGAGTTCTTCAAACATTTTTCCTACAACCCAGTTTAGTACTATCACATACCATCATGACCCTATTTCTGTGATTAGTCTGAAACTGTCTGATTTGTTACATTAAAAAAGATAGATAAGCTAATTTAAAGCTTTTTATTTATTTTCACTGTAATAAATGTAAAATGATTCCATATAATGCATTCAACAAAATTGTGGAAAGTTTAAAAAACAAAAAATACAGAACTACAATAATGACAATAATGATGTGATATCAGTTATGACAACAAAGTGAGTTCATGTAGTGTCACCAATCTTCGGCAACTAAGCCTAAAAAAAATGGAATAGAAAATAGGTTAACACTTTCGCTCGGCGACGACTCGCCATTGAGTAACTTGTGAAACCTATAGTAAAAATTAAGATAAATTTATCTTTAAAATGACACCACTCTTAAGTCTTGATATACTATATCTATAGCTATTAATAAAAAATGTCAATAGCTAAAGTTACAATCAATCCAATTCAATACAAGAAATCAGACTTGATACTAGGGTGTTATATTACCTCCTTTTACATATTTTGCTGAAGCACTTTTGTTTCCATCCCATTCTTTTCTTGGGTATATACAATGCAAGGCTAAAAAAATTATTTTAAATTATTGTTATTTATAGCAATACACAAGGTCCAAGTAGCTCAGTACCAGGCCATAAGTGTTCCAGACAGAATATAATTATAAAATACCATTACAACCAATAAGAATACCTGTATTTGAATATACTGTACTATACTGTACTTTTTTTGTTCAGATTGCAACACAGAAATGTTGATAACGCTTGCTAATCCAGATCACACGAGGCCCATCCCTTTCTTAGTTAGCCGGACATCTGGATTAGCAGGAATTTTTGCTGGGAGGTTAAACAATGAACATAAATTTTTTGTACCACAAACATAATTCATATTTTCACACACAATAAAAATAAATTCACATAGTTTGAGTAGATTGATAAGGCCAGTTTTGACTGCCAGCTACTAAGGGTTCTGGTGAGCATCATCAAGCAGAGCTCCCAATGTCATTCAGTAATGTGGCCAAAACTCTCCTTAATCCGGATTTTTGTCTGAGCTTGGCAAAAGTTGGCAGACAAAACTCTGATTCGATTTTGTCTCGATTACCCAAAGGTCTGGATTAGCAAACTCTTACACTATCACAGTAATCTGTATAGGCACTGAATGTTGTGCAGTTGCTTCCCATGCTATATCAAACTACTCATGAATAGATATCAAGGTATAAGAAATTTGCCAACCCCAAGGACACAATATTAACCTTAAAAGTGTGAGTACCGTCATACACTAGTCCCCTGGTTAATGAGGTTATTACCTGTATAATCTGTGTGAGGTTTGTGATATTTCTAATGATCTTTGGTTGCATCCAAACCTTCCTGGACACTACTGGTTCTTGAATAATGGATATGGGCTTTATTAAAGTAATTTAACTATGTCTTAATAAAACTAAATAGACTGATAATGTTTTTTTAAACTCTTAACTAGATTATCAATGATATAAGTTGCTTTTAGCTAAAAGAATATTTGAATTCAGTTCATAAGCCAATCACGTGCTTATGTAACCATTCCCATCACTGACCAGCCGGTCACAGGAGGCATAAGAGCTCAGTTAAACTAGCTACGCGTATTAATTGAGTTCATTTCCAGCATTATCTTAAAGTCCTGCTTCCGCCCAAATGTGCCAACCAAACTTCACTTAACCCCTATTCCACAATATTTTCTTTGTACAGCCTTAAGGTGATACTTTACCTGGTGCTCAATGTTCCTCGCACACATAGTTCAGAGAGTCCACACTGGATGATGGAGAGAGTGAAGATATATGCACTAGAAGCGTGGCCCGGCTGCCATCTGGCCTCCCTCACATGATGTAAACATTGTCTGCTCCATTACTCATCACGCAAGCTTTATAACACTTGCAAAATGTATATTAATCTAAAACAATTCATTATAAAATGCATGTCATAATTTAGCCGTTTTTCATGTTTAATGAATTGCTGATACGAATTATCTTATATCTTATATCCAATAAAATAGATGAAGATATGATTTATGCCCGTAATCTTTCACAGTTTTTTTTTAGTTCATTTATTATGCACCCCATACCCATCTTGTGGGCGGTATTCAATTTCTTTCTTTATTATGCACCCCATACCCATCCCGTGGGCGGTGATGTAAAGGATTACAGAGGCACATAATCGGTTCAGGAACTGAACCATCTAGTTCGTTTAGCTAGGCAATTAACAATTTTGTATAGTTACAAAATTATTAATGTTGTATACACATGTACACACTCATACATACATGTACATATATATACTGTATACGTATACACATATACATACACATATATATCTAATCACCCACACAAATACACACATCAATAATCTTTGTGTCACAAGTGATCAACAAGAGGCTCACAACAGTCACAATACAAGGCACTTTACATCTATAGTGCGTCACACAGTTACTAGTCTTGCTGCACACCCACCCAACTGGGCGGCAGCTTAACAGTCATGTTAGTTTAGTTCATTTATTATGCACCCCATACCCATCCCGTGGGCGGTAGTGGAAAGGGTTACAGAGGCGCAAAATGGGCTCAGGGACTGAACCCCACAATTCATTTAGCTAAGCAAGTTACAATCTTGATGAGCTAGTTACAAAATTCAATATAAGTCGTCACATCAACAATAGGTTCGAGATTGACCTCAAGTACAGGTTCTAAATTAAGCAACTGCCATATGTGGAGAGCTAGTGTCACAATTTATGTTTGTCCTGCACACCGCCCCCCATCCAGTGGGCAGCGGTGGATAGGTTACAATTACTCAGTTACTACCTACAGTTAGCAAACTGGGGATATTTGGCTAAAATTTCTGGTAGCAGATCATTTTGAATGAAATATTTACACATCGCTGGAACATTGGTTATAGCATTGTCTCTAAATTCACGTATCTTTTCGCACTCCATCACATAGTGACGGAGGGTGTGCGAATAATTTTGTTGACACAGTTTACATTTGGTCAGGTCTACATCAGCAGATAATGAGAATTCCCAGAGATACTTGTAATGGAGTCTACGCCGAGCAGTAGTAACATCTAGAAGTCTGCTGATTTTATTGGATGATCCATAGATGTGTGGCTCCTCTTGCATGATAGTACGATGATAAATGGAATTACTGGTGTCAATTTGACTTTGCCTCAGATCTACAAGATCTTGTTGAAGTTCACAGTCATGTGCATGCATTACTTACAGTAAACAAATTTTGGATACTTCGCTAAGATTTCAGGCAGCACGTCATTATGAATGAAGTACTTACACATTTCTTGGACACTATTGATGGTGTTGTAGCGAGTAATCCTTATACTCGCTACATTATCTCATTATCTTAATGGCATAACTAAGCTATAATCCTATCCCTATTTACAAGTAACGGTTTTTCCACCCTCATATCTTATAAAGGTTTTTCCACCCTCATATCCACAGATCTCCAGTATCATCTTTTGATACTGGTAATGGCTCGAAAGGGCCACCACTTACGGGCTATTCATGCCCGTGCCACCTCTTGGGTGGCTTAATCTTCTTCAATCAATCAATCGAATAGCAAACCAGTACAATCTCCAGTCAAGAATGTAGTACTCGGTGTAGGCAGTTCTAATCGACCCAAGACGCTACAGCTTCGACATAGAGCAGACAGCAGACTACGACCTCATCCAGCTACAACGCTCTCCCACATAGAGCTCCACGACTCCGGCCTCACTCAGCTCTCTGCTCTGCTCCAAGCTTCGTCTCAACGTCTACGACACTGCTGTATCCAGGACTACTAAATAAATATGAAACTCACTAAACACTGTGTATCTAATCAACCCAACAACGTAACATAAACGTACGTTACATTGGTGACTCCAGAGAGTTTCGTCGATACCCAGCCACGATGGACTACAACATGGATTCTCAGTGCCTTTACCCCTGCTGTTGCTTGCTGTGGACCGCTACCACCTGTCACGGAACGCTGTCAACACCCTCGCCACAGCTATGATTTTCATCGCGATCGTCTCTGCCTTTTCATCAACTACAGCTTCCTGCACAGCGAGGGTTACTTACTCATCTGACAGTTTCATCAGCAACTACATCATATGGGATCTACAGCCTGTCCTGCCGACTCTCCGTCGCTGCCAGGGCACTGCTTGTTCTACAGGGACTCCCACGACAGCTGCTCTTTCGTCAGATTCATCTACACGTTCACTACATTCTGATACTCTGCCGACTCAAGCACCTTGCGCAGTACAGGACTTACAGCTTGCGGTGCCGACTCTTCATCGCCTCCAAGACAATTTAGCTCTTGCAGTGATTCCCTCGTGGTCCTAACTACGTGCCTACATTACCTCCTATATTGTCCTGGTGCCCAAGCCCATCCGCCCCGGATCTAAATGCTCCACCAGCGACCCAAGGACGCAACAATCATGCGCATTCTTCTCTCCTGCTACATCGAGCTTGTCCACACACTGCCTGCATCTTTTGGTACCAGACTACATGTTCCACAGCGACCCAGGGAACAGTAGCCTCGTATTTTGTGTTGTATTGCTTTTCATTCATTCCCTGGCAGGGGAGTCCTGTAGCGAGTAAACCTATACACGCTCCATTATCTCATCATCTTAAAGGCATAACTAATTACACAAGCTATAATCCTATCCCTATTTACAAGTAACGGTTTTTCCACCCTCATATCTTACTGTGAGGTGTAGTCACCGTATTTAAGCAAGCGATTTGAGAATAGCAAACCAGTACAATCTCCAGTCAAGAATGTAGTACTCGGTGTAGACAGTTCTAATCGACCCAAGACGCTACAGCTTCGACACCTACCTTACCTTGAGGTTACCTACCTTGACACAGAGCAGGAAACAGACTACGACCTCATCCAGCGACAACGCTCTCCCACATAGAGCTCCACGACTCCGGCCTCACTCAGCTCAGCTCTGCTCCAGGCTTCGTCTCAACGTCTACGACATTGCTGTATCCAGGACTACTAAATAAATATGAAACTCACTAAGTACTGTGTATCTAATCAACCCAACAACGTAACATAATCGTACGTTACAAAACTATTCCAATATTTACAGTTGTTCTTCCTTGTGAAGATTTAACAAAAAATTGTGCTTGTAAGGGTGATAAAGTTTCAGCCCCGGCAGCACCCAGTCTTACTCCATAGTTCTACCTTTGTGGGACCAGTATAAGCCTAACATGTATATATACACTGGCTGCCTGTCCCCCTACACAATGATTTATTATTAACTATTATATACAGTATACCCGGCTAAAGCGAACACAGTACAGTTTCGTCATAGGAGATTCCTAGATTGGAATTCCCTACCAAATTTCAATATATCCAAGTATTTTTAGTGTGAAATGCTGTTATTTTATGCTTCATTTGCTGTTTTAATAATATTACGGCCATCTCAACAAAGAATAGTACATCCTAACCAGACGTTATATAATGATATTCTCAACAGTAGATAAAAGAAAATTAATTGTTACCTAATACCAGAATAGTATAAAAGACTATCATAAGCTACGGGATTTGTCGGTCAGTGTTTACAGGGAATTCGGAAGTAATAATGATACAGCTGATGCCATCTGTCGGCACAAGAGAAGACTATCAACTGGCTGGTCAATAGTGGCCATAAGATACAGCTTACGCCATCTGTTGACATCAAATTACACTTATAACAAATTACCCCACAAAATACAACTAGCGCCATCTCTTTTTTTTCCAACGCACTATAAATAGCCAAACAGCAACCCATAAGGCGGGTTGTTGTGCTCGGGTAGGAGGTTCCAAGCTCCGCCCACAAGTGGTATGGGGTGCATAATAAATGGCATTTCATTGGTAGATATTCTTTGTTGACATTCACACAACAGCCAATCACAGGAAGGGATCAGCTAAAGGCTCCATCCACTTAATAAATCATCTTTATTCAGCACACCATCCTTGCTTATGATATTCTGCTTCAACTTTAATCTACCTAAAAAGTGAAGGGTTTAAGTATTTAAAAGCATTAATAAAGTGATAATTAAATACTGCAATACGTAACGAGTGTTACAGAAACATGGGCTGGCTACCTAACTTGTGACGTCATCAGTGGGAGTTGCCTCACGCAAATAATATCGATGATACAAAGCTCCCTTCTCTTATTGGACTCGATTATTCAGTTAGATGTAAATTTCTGCCAGGTACAAAACGAAGAGGTTGTGTTTGAAATAAAGATATTGTTGTGCAAAAAGACGTATTTCTTAGTTTGCATTTAATTTATAGAAATAGTGTTGGCATTCCCAGCAACAGCCAATCACAGGAAGATATTTGCTAAAAGTCCGTCTCCTTACTGACGTCTCCAGGAGCGACACACAGATCTAGCTTATGGCTTGCTGTTTCATATCTTGTATATAAAAAATATGAATATTTCGTTTACTATGATTATTAAAAGTATGAGACATAGCAGTTGTTACACAAAATGGCTAAATTTTGCCGTTAAAAAGAGATCATATTGTAATAGAGTTTTATGGAAAGCGTGTTATACAATTTTTCTAAATATCTTCTGATATGGGTGTTTACTTCTCAATTTGTGTATCTAATACTTGAAGGCTTCTCTCCAGTTCCTTGTAGATTTTATACCAGTCAGAACAATGAATAAGGTGGAATCCTCCAAATGGTTTGCCATAACTGCCAATGTGCTCAGAATATATAACTTTCATCACCCCTACCTAGAGAGACAACAACAACACTTTCCTGCCTCATGGGAGATCACTCTTTTCCAAATTATTGTCCCACCTTTTCCACCCAAGAAGCTGATTAAAGAACAAGCCTTGCTTCGACAAGAAGCAAAGTACAATGCTTTAAGCCAAACTGATACTTTAGTTAGAGAGCGCTCCCTTTACCAGATTATTTACACTGATGGATCCTTGCATCAGTCCTATGGTGCAGCTGGAAGTGCATTTGTTGTGACAGGGAGAGATAGTTCCTTCTCCCATGAGTGTGGACGCGTCTAAGTAACTGGGCCTCCACTCTTCAAACAGAATTGGTTACCATAACGAACTCAGTATATAGCCAAGACAACAACGTCCCGCTCTAGGCGATTAACAATGCACAAACAGGGCTCTATCAAGGAAGATATAATCGCCACACACAACAAGACGTTCACCAGGGATATTTTGACGAGCAACACTGAAATAATTGATAAATACAATGACAATAGAAGTGAAGCACTGCATATCAAGAAATCTAGACCAGCAATCAATAACCATTTTAATACACACGTTACACTCAACCCACTTCAAGACCATGACACTGCAACAAGAACGGAAGCAACCAGAAGAACATGTCAGCACTCTTAATTTATTACCCCATGGATATCATTCATCCATGTCACCTACCACCTCACCATTAAAGCACATAATCAGGTGCTACATAGAAGAATTTTCGGCACCGCTCCTGTGCCAGGTAAGTCCAATACGGGCTCACTATAGCCCATGCTATTTGCCCCGCTCCTGTGCTAGGTAAGTTACGGGCTCACCATAGCCCGTGCTACTTGGAACTTGCTCAGAGTAGCTGAATCTATAACAACAACAATAGAAGAATTTGTCCTTGGGAATGTGAGATGAGACCTTACGAAACGCATCACTAGGCGTCAAACCTAAACAATACGTAAAAATCAACTTTGGAGTGTTAATTTTTAATCTTCCTGCTTCAGTGAAGAAAAACATAAGGAATATCTAGAAGATTCGTGCCAGAATCATAAATCTAAAACTTTCTGTCGTTTTTAACGAAATATGTTTAAAAGACTGCTACCAAAATATAATTATATATATACTGTATATATGTATGTGAATGAATTTCGATGGATATAAATACGATCAGCTTCGTATATTCCTTTTGCAGTTTCCTTTATTCGCATGTTCTTATGAAAATACACAATTTTCATAAAAGTATACAAAACAACTAAAATTAATACAAGAAGAATTAGATAATGTGTTTTTCATCAACACAAGTCAAACACTTAACACGCAAACTTGATGTGTGTTATCAGTAACAAAGAATATAATCTAACACTTACATCATAGAACTTGATATTTGAATAGTTCGCACATTAAGTGTTCATAGCCTCATACAGAATAATGTAAATATATTATGTCAAATAAATATGAATTTGTCACAAAAACACTTACAGATAACAATGATATTCCTTTATAGCTGAATAACGAAAGTAATTCAGGTTACTAGTGTTTTAATCAACTATTAGTACAGTTTTTCTTTTGTTTTGCAAATCTTAACTGGAGCGAAAATAAATGCAACAGTTATTAATCAACACATAAAAATAACATTTTGTGACTTTTTTCATCCGTTTATTCAAATCAAATGTCTCTGACGGTTATGTAGCAGTTCCTTCTGGGATTCCAATAATAAACGCTTCTTAAAGCCTTTAATAGATATTTTCTCTAGCTTGAAATACCTCCTATGCATCCACTACCTTCAGCTTCAACTTTAACTACCATCTTAATAAACTGTTTTGACTGAATTTTAAAGCTGATCTCAGTCTTTGTTATCAAGGACAACTCCTTTAAAACTATTTTTTCAGAACTTTGATCTCATAACTTGAAATACTGAAGTTATATCTCGCGACACCATTCCATGAAAGGTTGCACCGCCTTGCTCTTCTTAACGCTCATGAGAAAGGTTGTAGCTTCTTCTGAGGTGAAGATTGCAGAGGGAATAATATGATTGGCAATATCTTCGACAGACATGGTCGACAAGTTCACTAGAGGAAGGAAATCATTTATCTCTTGTCGAAGAGCCACCTTGGTTGGTTCCCGTTTCTGTTTCAATAGTTGAGCTTTACCCCTGTCGAAATGGCACAAGTTAGTCATAGAAGTGTGAAATGAGCACATGTTATAGAATTAGTTAAGGCAATTTTAGTTAGCAATAAATAATATCGAAGGAAAGGAAAACAATGCGTTGATAATCGGTTTAATGTATAAACTTTAACATTGATTCATGGGAATTATTTTGTACGTAACTTGCACACATTTCGTGAAGGTTCTAATTAATTGTCTTAATTAGACAAGGGTCTAATTAAGACATTTTGTGCCCTCTGCAATCCTTTTGTGCTACCGCTCACAGGAATTTCGGACACAAAGTAAAAAAATGGAGAATAATATATAAGCTAAATAGGGGTAATACTTAAAAACTAAATGAGATAAGATAACTTTTTGAACTGTTGAAGAGATTTAGAAAATGTTGAAATTTGTTTACGTGAAATTTGGAGACTGCAGTTTATGCATTTGTATAAGCATAGTAAGTAACTCTATAACTGTAGAAAAGATTTAACAGATGGTATATCAGTTTTTATATTTAGACATGGCAGATTTTAGTAACAGTGCAAATTTACTAATTAATGTTCACAATAACAGCAAACACATGTTGAACATGTAGGATGAACAGAGGCGAAAATAGTTGGTTACAGAGTTAATTAAGTAGTTCGTAGTTTCTCTTTTACCCAAGGGCCACTAACAATCTAGTGGCCTCGGCGAGGACAAGAAGCCGGCGGCTTGTCAAAGGTCCTCCCATTTGTCCTGATGATATTTTCTTGCTGGATTTCAAAATTCAACAGTTTTGACATTTATGGCTTATGCTGGTAAGCGGTTCCAAAGGATTATAACCCTGTGGGTGAAAAAAACATCTCCTGTTTTCCGTCCTGCATTGTAACTTGTTGAGCTTGGAACTGTTGCTCTTTGTTTACGTTACCTCTTACCTTTTGAAGAAGTGGTCTGGATCAACATCCTCCAAATTGTTCATTACTGTATTTTAAAGTTTCGATGATATCCGCCCTTTCATGTCTGGTTTGCAGTGTTGCTAGCCCTGTGGCCCTCAACTGTTCCTAGTATGAGAGTTGACTTAGTTCTAGAATTATTTTTGTTGCTAGGTGTTGAACGTTCTCCAATGCAGCTATATATTTTTGAAGATGATGTCTCCATGCTTGGATACAATATTACAAGTGGGAGGTGCACCAGAGTTATACAGATGATAACTAAATAACTACCTTCTTTTCATTAAAGTCAAAGGTATGTTTGATTATTCCTAGGGTTTGATTAGCATTATTTACTGTAGGTTCCATTTGTGCATCTTTCACTGAATTATGGTTTTTGATTCTAAGATCATTTTCTTCATCAATTTGGTGCAAGGTAATGTTGTTAATTTGGAAATTGTGTTGTGGGTTGTTATGCCCCACAAGCAAGGTCTTGCATTTTTCGACATTAAAAAGCATTTGCCGTTCTTCTGACCATTTCTGGAGTTCATGTAGATCTCTGTAAGGTCACAATATCATTTTCACTTCCCACATTACCACAAATCTTGGTGTTATCTGCGAATTTGATGATGTAATTTGTAATATTCTCATCTATGTCATTAATGAATATTACAAAAAGTATTGGCCCCAAAAATGGACCCTTGTGTTACCCCTCTCACCACATTTCTCCAGTCAGATTCATTCCTGTTTAGCACGACCTGAACTAGTTGGAGGAATACAGTCTTTAATCTCTGATCATGTCGCACTCTTGGAATATAACAAAATATATTTGTTTTCGGCATTGTGCTCGTGGGTTCTATTACAGCCCTCTAGGAAGTGCTTTAGGTCAGGATTAACACTGCAGTTCAGAGTACACTTAAGAGGATGTGCAGTGTCTTAATATATTTAACTTTTTTAATTATTATTATTATTGAATTATATTCAAAGATTTCAGTAAGGGAGCAGAGTGCTGTCTGGGACTGAAGTTTGTTATTGTTCAAATTGCTGATTTATATTGAGTAATTTGGGGTCGAAGGTAATTTTGGGGTTTAAAGTCCCCAGGCAATACCGTAGGTTAGATATAGATAATGAGTTACTCATCCCTTCCTCCTGTTTAGATAGTACCTATTGTGACGATCGTCAATAGTCAGGAATTGATACGTACTTAGCTGTTAGAAATTCCTTACTGACTAGTAAGGAATTCTTTTAAAATAAATGGAGCTGAAACACAAACTTAAATATATTCCTAGGCCCAGTATATCACACATATGTACTATATTAGGCCTCAGATATCGTGTATTAGGCCTAGGGAAGTTAGGTTAGTTTAGTTTGTCAAAGAAACAAGTAAAAAATAGTTTTCCAGTTTGTCCAACTAAATAGTTCAGATTTCTACTTCCTAATTTCGTTGTAATATATATATATATATATATATATATATATATATATATATATATATATATATATATATATATATATATATATATATATACTATGGTCCTCATTGTACTATAAGTACTACTATAACAGGAGGATGGGCTGGAATAATAGTGTTACCAAGGCAAGCCGAGGTACATAATAGCTGACTAGAGAGAATGCCTACTGTTTTAGAATTTTTTTTATATTTAGTATATGGCAATGGAAATTCAGCTTGTTATCAGTGTATATACCAAGGAATTTCCCATCTACTCTGTCCCTAATTTGGGTATTGCTAATTCTTAGATTAATTTGATTGGCGTATATGATAACTATGGGATGCACAACAAACTACCACGGACGTGGTATGTATGGGGTTCACAATAACCTACCACTCATGATAAGCAAATCAAATTCTGAAACTAGCTCATCGCCAATGTAAATTGCTTATCTTAGAGATTGTACTTGTGGTCGTTCGCTAGCCTATTGTTAATATAATAATAAATACGGTACATTAAACTGTGTATCTAGCTTATCAAGACAATTACTTGTTAAGATAAATTAATTTTGTAGTTGTTCTTGAGCCCAATATGTGCGTCTGTAACCTTTTCCACTACTGCCTACATGCAAGGGTATGGGGTGCACAATGGGAAAAATAAAAAAAAAGTGGATAGCAGCCTAGCAGACTAACTGAACATTATCCAATAAAAGCAAAGGTTTCTATATATTAATAAGTAAGCAAATATATATTGACACCAATTGTATAGTACATAAGGAGTAGGGTGTAGCTTACCAGCTTAGGATAATTCTAAAGATGGCAGTGCCGGATGAAATAATTCCTTCCTTCAACATATGTTTGAGTGCGTCACGACTAAGGTCACCAAGCTTCTGGGACGACAACACCTCCCTGCTATACGTCACCAATCTCTGTAACCTCGACTTATCACTCAAAAAACATCAATAACAAACCAGTATATATATATATATATATATATATATATATATATATATATATATATATATATATATATATATATATATATATATATATATATGAATGAAAACTCACACCCCAGAAGTGACTCGAACCCATACTCCCAGAAGCAACGCAACTGGTAACTACAGGGCGCCTTAATCCGCTTGACCATGTGAGTTTTCATTCGCATATAGTCCTGGGGACCATTCAGGCTTGTTCGCATATATATATATATATATATATATATATATATATATATATATATATATATATATATGTGTGTGTGTGTGTGTGTGTTCTAACTTGTAATCATCAACAAAAGCAATGTGTATATTATTTCTCATTTGTTGAAACTAGATTTTTTTATCTAATAACTATTCATGTTATACTTAAAGTCTTACATATATGTAAACACATTTGAACTCATCCCAGAGGTTATTTGATAACTTTCAAAATGTAGTTTACAAATGACACCATACGATGCTATAACATTCAAGACGAGCAAACTCTGAGTAAACCAACCGAGGTGCTGGTTACGGAGACTAGCATGCTAGCATTTCTCTGCCCGAAACGCTTTGCGTAATAGTGGCTTTAGGCTTTGTATGTACTAGCTCTATCTATAAATCTATCAATTTTTGTAAAACCTCTTGTATGTATGTACTTTACCTGAATGAACATTTATTTATAATTTATAACATGAAGAGATAGTTACCATCCTGCACGCATGAAGAAGGCGTTTGTTGTCTATGGCGACGGCGGCGTTGTAGATATCCAGTAGGTTATCCTTGCACAGGACCTTGTCCAGGTACTGCCAGGGAAGGGAAACGACGTTATTTTCACTTTGGTATACAGTACTAGTAATGCCTCGTAAATATATACAAAAAATAGTGTATACTTGTATATATATCTATATCTGTAAAATAGCTGCTGCTATCGTCGATGTGATTTAGGGGCGAAGTGTGGCCAAAATCCAGTCAAAATGCGAGAGCAGTACCCCCAAGTTATAGTTGATGTCATAGGCGGTCTGGTGGAAGCAGTTGTTTACATTTTTAGATTTGAGTCAAAAGAAGTTTACATTTTTAGATTTGAGTCAAAAGAAGGAGAACCTTGGAGTAGATCCGAAGAGAGAGAAATCTTGCCACTGAGCGGAGAAGAGGGGGGCCACAAAAGTTAGCTTCTTGTATGTGGAAGATCAGCAAAATATATAGTGATAGACCCCAAAGGCTCTGGACTGAGTTGGTGCATGTTAATTATCAAGCCATCGGGGTGCTGATGGGGTCAGCTGATCAGCGAAGTCAGTTCACAACCGAACGGTCCTGAATTCGACCCCGCGGAAGGACTGGGTCGTTTGGCACGGTTCCTTACACCTGATGCTTCTGTTCACCTATCAGTACACAGGAGCCCTTGGAGCTAGAGAACTATTGTGGGTTGCATTCTTGGGAAGGTCAGTTGTTGGCGTAGCGGGACCTCGATAAATGTAGCAAGTTTCCTTTACCCAAGAATGGTAAATCACACCTAACCATAGACATTAAACTGTTACACTGTAGGCAAACTACTCAAACACGCAACTAATAAAGAGGCTGTGAATATAACTTATCCTATCCATGTAGCCTTAAACAGATAACGTTGTAACAATGTATAATAATTTTCTATGTTACTGAAAATTATCTATGTCACTCATCACTTTACAACCACAAAGTTCTTCAGGCATTACCCATACCTGTAAAATATAACCATGCTAGTGACCCCTCATGTAACATTTTCCACCTGTGTATGACACTATATAACGCCACAGGAAGGCTCGGGGATTCTTGCCTCCATTTTAGGCATTTATAACAGTTTTTATGCGTCCCTTGCAATGGATGTGGGGGTGTCACATAAATTACCTCTTTAAATAGGGAAGAACTACCAGATCAATAGATGAAATAAATTTTCGGATACCGAATGTAACGGAAATGTTCAACGTAACGCTGGGGAAACACTATTTAAAAGCTCTATATCCAACAGCAGACGAACTAATATTTTTCTGTACATGCATAGTATACTTACACGGGCACAAACAGTGAAGAGGGCATCTATTTGGTATTTGACAGCCAGATGGGTGACCTGGAGACAAATGTTTGCAGAGGGCAACTTGGTGCAGCCAGTGTACATGTACTGTAATAACCAGCGGAAGCTGTCATCCGGGTTATCCGTAAGAGTAAGCTCTTGAATGATCACATCAGATGAGAAGAGTTTGGCCTCAAACACCGGTGACGTCATGGCCAAAACTAATTTATGAACCTGGTGAAAATCATAAAAGATAAGAAATATAATCTATTCACAAATAGAAAACCATACAGTCTAGACCTATACTGTACTTGTATACAGTCTAAACTGTGCGGTCAGAGAAAAATCATTTTAAATATTTTATAGGTCTCATTACACTCTGCCAGGATTCGAATTCAGGTAATATCATATACGTGAATTTCATACAAAGTATTATCTACATCACTCAAGTTCAATTTTCAATGCTTATAAATATGCATGGGTAATACACCCATGCAAGATATCGCAAAATACAAAAAAAAAATTCACGTAGTAGTCTACCTCAAACGCAAACGTTTTCTCACAATATACATGAGACAACTAAACACTAAAAACAAATTATAAAATATCCAAATCCTGACACACATTTCCAATCATACAAATGTCATACTTAAACGACTATAAAAAATCCATACAAACATTAATAAAAACGAAATACACTTCATGAATTCTCCCGTTCATAATTGCTCGCAAACTACATCTTAGCAACCCGACACAAGTAAAGGCTACCATGAACATCTGCAATTAAGAAATTATACTGATTAAAGAGACTGCATTTTTCTGTACTAGAACAACCTAATCTGCATACGTAAAATATGCTTTTCTCCGTGTTTTTTTTATATTTTTTTAGAATTATCAGAGCCTTAATGGTTTAAAAAACTTAAGGTATAATAGGAGACTTACGTCAGCAAATGTAAGAATTAATCTTACCTTGAAGAAAGCATTTTTGTCTCGGAAGTTAAGTTTGAGATCACTATGTCGTGAAGACATTAACAGACAACCGAGTCGCTCATTAGGAGTGTCGAGCCCTTTCTGCCAGTTCTGCTCTCTGCCACTTTGCCTTTTCTCATTCATCACACGAGTGGGTATATTTTGCCGGTTCTTATAGCAAAACTCCTGTCTGAGCTCATTCAACATATCAGTAAATCCACCCAGCAAGTTCTGCGCGTTGCTCCCATCTCTTGTATTGTCATTCTGCTTACTGCTCTCAATGTTTATTTTATCGAACAAGCGAGTAAATCCACTCTGCATGCTTCTCTCCTGTTTATTAACGTACGTCTGAGTAAGATTACTCTGCGATGTCTGTTCGTTACATTCCTGTCTAATATCATACAACATCTGATTAACTTTACCCTGCCAGTTCTGTTCACTACACTCCTCTCTTTTATCTCGCAATGTCTGATTGAGTCTACTGTGCCAGTTCTCTTCCTTATACTCCTGTCTCTCATAGTGCAAACCACTCTGCCACTTCTGTTCATTACATTCCTGTCTTTTATCTTGTAACATTTGATTCAGTTTACTCTGCAAGTTCTGTTCGTTATACTCCTGTTTTCCTTCGTTCACTAGCCGAGTAATTCTACTCTGAAAGTTTAACTCACTATATTCCTGATTTATATCATCCAACATCTGAGTAAGTCTACTGTGGAAGCTTTGATCGTTGTTCTCTTGTTGTCTTTCAGTTAACACAGGGGAAAATCCAATTTCATTGCTGCCCTCCTGTTGTTTCATATCTAACATTTGAATCATTCCACTCTGATCGCTAGACTCATGTTTATAATTCAATAGATGACCAAATCCAATTTCCTTCCCGCACTCTTTTTGTCTTTTATCCAACATGGTAATTTCACTCTGTTCACCGAGCTCCTGTTGTCTCTCACCCAACATTTTAGTTATTCTACTTCCACTTTGCTTGCTGCACTCCATATCTCCCTTATTCATCATATGGTCGAGTTTACATGTTAAGTTTTGAACCTGGCAATCATTTTTTATTTTTTCATCTAGTGCATGAATGGTTTCACTATCCACGTTCTGTTCCCTGGAAACCTCTGTTAATTCTTTATCTAGAACTTGGGTGGCTTCACCCTTCTGTTCCCTGAAATCCTCTCTTAATTCTTCCTCCAACACGCCGGTGGCTTCACTCTGCACGCCCTGTTCTTTAGAATCCTCTCTTAATTCTTTCTCCGTCATTTCAGAGGAAGAGAGTATTACATATGTATTATCTATGTCTCCGCTCTGTAAGTTCCTATCTCCGCAACCCTGGGCATTCTTATCCATAACGACGGGAGGATTATTGCTCGAGTCGTGTTCTCCGCAGTTTCTGTTCTCCATTGTCGCTGTGGAAAAATATGGCAGTGATTTAATAAGAGATCACAATCCATCATCATGTTAACATTACATATAACTACACTAGGATATATATATAGTTGACCTATTGGCTCTCCCCGGGATACAACCCGACAGCAGTTGCCTAGGTCCTCCTAGGCACTATTGATAACCTACCCCAGGATGAAACACTCAACAGTAGCCTAACGCCTTGGGGCCTATTAACTGCTAAAGAAACATAGGTATCAGGTGACCTTCAGGAGGCCTTCAGGACCATGATAAAAGGTAATATTTTTTGCCAGGCTTGCAGTAAATAAAAATGTAGAATAAAATATTGGACTATCAAACCAAAACCTAAAATGTGTCATCGAAAGAAAACTCAGATGAATTTAAACAGAGTAGGTCGGAGTTCAAACATGAATTACATGTATATTGTTTATCCATTGTCTATCAAAATGAAATGTGTCAAATGAAACACATTTATCGGGCAAGCAACAAGATTAGTACAATGTTTCATGTGTCAGTTTGAATAAGATGTATGTATGCAGCAAGTAACAAAACCAGTTGACTAGTAAATTTTCAGTTCCTGAGCCCTATTATGTCTCTGTAACCTTTCACTACCGTCCACAGGACGGGTAGGTTGTGTCAAAGCTGAAAAAAATACTAGGCTTTAAGTATTTCTGGCAGTTCAGCTTTTACCGTATGGGGAACTAGATTAAAAGCAGGTGAAAATTTATCTATTTAGAAATAGATCTTAACTAACTTTATATGAAATGGCGCAACTTATTATGAGAACTCGCTAAGCCTGTATGTTGAATGAAATTGCGCAAGTTAACTTGTAACCTAAAAACTACATACAATTATTACATTACATATACAGTATTCACATTTTTTCTTCCAGTAGATAAAGGAAACCACTTAAAGAAATGATAAACTATATGCATAACAAAAGGCATTCACTACTATTCCAGCAAAGCTAAAAATATCGCATTTCAGTACATTTATCCTACATAAACAATTCGTTGGCACCAAGAAAGTCTTACCCAGTAGGCCGAATAGGCTATTACCTAGGGTCCACCAGCACCAGGGGGGCCCACAGTTGTCTACATGTGTGTTTAGACTTTAAATGGCCACATTTAGCTCACGCTTTGAATGGCATAATTAGCTGTTTTGACCTAGTGCCCAAACAGAGTTAGAGCCAGCCAGGTTGGCACCCGAGACTGAACTGTCCTCACAATGCAATAAACACTACAGTATTCATATTCATAATATTCCCCAACTTCCCTGTATTAACAAGTTCATTGCAAAAACGTTCTAATAAACCAAATTTCAATGTTGACAGGCTTGTTTACATTGAATTCTTAGGAATGTTCCATTAACTGAGCCTAGCACGAGATTTGTATTTGATTTATTTATATATACAAGCGTTCTTACGTTGTTGTACAGTATAGCGTTTCGGGCAGGTCCTTAATCCTAATTTTTCCCGGAATACGACCCGCCAAATCGCTTAACAAGCAGGTTCCCATAAACTGCTGGGTGAACAGAGGCTACAGTTAAAGATTGGCGCCCAGGATACGAACCCAGGCCAAAGCGCCAGGCTGTAACACGGGTAAAGGTGTCTTACCACTTACGCCACGGGAACTGCTAAACTTTCCAATTAACTGCACATAATCGATAAGCCGTAAAATATATGTAAAACGAATACTGCAAAGGCAACTGAAACAATTAATGATTACAAGATATATTACTAAGCCTTTTTAAAGCCAATACATTCAAGTGTCCATTTTTCGGTGCCTTCTTTTTGACAATTACTTCTTCAAGTGTCCATTTACTCCGTAGTATACGTGCCTATACATGAATTCTACTACTCTGTGTTAATGAGGCAATATACACACCAAATACATTTAAATAAAGCATGGAACGTACCGATAGAAATCACAAATCATGGAAATTTCTGCGGAGACAACGTGGTGGTGCAGCTGCCTGAAGCTCTGGGCCCGCGCACCGCTGCCCAGGGATGCCAGAGCTAAATTGCTGAAGGTAGCGAGCTGACGGTCTAAAACTAGCGAATTTGTAATAAGAGTAGCCCAATTTTTTTTTTTTTAAATTGAACTTGAAAAATCTGAAAAATTTCAAATTTTGAAAATTTGGGACTTGAACAGAGGGGCTGTGAGTTAGGATCTTTTAATTGCCTTATAAAATTTAACGAATAAAAAGGTCTTCGTGCCTTAACATCTTTATATTATGATAATCACGACATATCTGCATTAAAATCAGTGTGCAATTCCGGTTTTGGCCTCCACCGCCTTCTCACGTGTTCCCTTGTAACTTGTAACTCACTTGTAACACTTATATGCTGTGCTTCCTATTTTAACCTGCTATGTTAAATGGGATTCTTGTGCTGTGATTTGTGTATTTGTACTCACTGAATTTGTGCGCCCCTTGAGGGACCTGAAGTAGAGGGGGGGGGGTAGAAATAGCCTAAGCTATTCTATCCCTTTGAGATGTATTTTTTTATTGTTTCAATAAACATACTTGAACTTGAAGTGGACTTTAATGTTTTTTCGGCAGCTTTATTTCCTTAGTTTCCGAGCTGTTTTCTTTACCGTGTATGTTGTAATAAACTATTCCTTTATTTACAGTTGTTTCTCCCTGTGAAGATTATTAAACAATTGTGATTATAAGGGCGCGGAAGTTCAGCCTGGCCAGGGCCGCCAGCAGCCCTTGGGCCCGCCCCGGCAGCTCCCAGTCTTTAATTTGGCACCTTTGTGGCACCTTGGTATAAGCCTGTAATGGTTCTATTGTTACGTAAAGTATGGTGACAAATAAACACAGACACTAAGATACTATATAACTATTTCTACATAAGATTCTACATAATGACACAGACACTAAGATACTATATAACTATTTCTACATAAGATTCTACATAATGCCCAAGATTACTATCCGAGTGCCGGCGGTGGGGTGGTTCAAATAGCCTCGGCTATCACCTCATTATGTCCGGTCGTGATGGTCAAGTGGATTAAGGCGTCTTGTACATACCAGTTGCGTGGCTCCTGGGAGTATGGGTTCGAGTCACTTCTGGGGTGTGAGTTTTCAGTTGCATATTGTCCTGGGGACCATTCAGGCTTGTTCGCATTTGTGTTCCTCACGTGTGCCCCAAAGAATGAGGTGATTTGGTAAAATGCTATGCCCAAGATTACTATCCGAGTGCCGGCGGTGGGGTGGTTCAAATAGCCTCGGCTATCACCTCATTATGTCCGGTCGTGATGGTCAAGTGGATTAAGGCGTCTTGTACATACCAGTTGCGTGGCTCCTGGGAGTATGGGTTCGAGTCACTTCTGGGGTGTGAGTTTTCAGTTGCATATTGTCCTGGGGACCATTCAGGCTTGTTCGCATAAGATACTATATATATATTTGGTCGAATATACAGAAGTACACCGGTGATACTTTGGTGTGAGTTGAGCGCACTGAGCGTCGGTACAGTATCTCGCAAGTGTCTGCTCTAGACCACACTTGAAAGTAGACTAGCCAATGTTCGCTACACCGCTGCTTATATTGCTCGGGCAACACCTCACCGTGCTGCCCGGGCAACGCCTCACCTCATTCATCTCCAAAGGTTGACAGGAATATTAACACTATATTTGGAGCGAGTATATTATTGGGATAATCTACTCGCTACAGAACTCCCCCTCCCAGGGGATGAAAGGAAAAATACTTGATCAAGGAACTTAGCTGGTCGGTGAATTGTACGCCCTGCTCGCGTTACATAACCATCAAAGTTAACTTCCTCCTCTTCGCTGATGTCATCTAACTGGGGTCGTAGGGTGGGAGGTCGCACAGGATCGTCCGTCGTCGTAGGATCAGGTTGTGGTGCGGCTGGTAACTGGGGTCGAAAAGTGAACTGCGTAGTCGGCGGATGTGTCTCTGGATTTAGCAGTGTCGCAGACGTTGAGACGAAGCCTGGAGCAGAGCAGAGAGCTGAGTGAGGCCGGAGTCGTGGAGCTCTATGTGGGAGAGCGTGGCGGCTCGATTGAGATTTGTGAGTGTCTAAACTCGGGGAGCGAGAGCGTGGCGGCTCGATGCGGTCGTAGTCTGCTGTCTGCTCTGTGTCGAAGCTGTAACGTTTTGGGTTGATTAGGACTGTACACGCCGAGTACTACATTGTTTACTGTGGAAATTGTAGTCTGGTACCAAAAGATGTAGGCAGTGTGTGGACAAGCTCGGTGTAGCAGGAGAGAAGAATGTGCATAATTGTTGTGTCCTTGGGTCGCTGGTGGAGCATTTAGATCCGGGGCGGATGGGCTCGGGCACCAGGACATTAGGAGGTAATGTAGGCACGTAGTTAGGACAACGAGGTAATCACTGCTAGAGCTGAATTGTCCTGGAGGCGACGAAGAGTCGGAAACGCAAGCTGTAAGTCCTGTACTGCGCAAAGTGCTTGAGTCGGCAGAGTAATATAAGATACTATATATATATATATATATATATATATATATATATATATATATATATATATATATATATATATATATATATATATATATATATAAGATACTATATATATATTTGGTCGAATATACAGAAGTACACCGGTGATACTTTGGTGTGAGTTGAGCGCACTGAGCGTCGGTACAGTATCTCGCAGGTGTCTGCTCTAGACCACACTTGAAAGTAGACTAGCCAATGTTCGCTACACCGCTGCTTATATTGCTCGGGCAACACCTCACCGTGCTGCCCGGGCAACGCCTCACCTCATTCATCTCCAAAGGTTGACAGGAATATTAACACTATATTTGGAGCGAGTATATTATTGGGATAATCTACTCGCTAAAAGCCTAACATGTATATATACACTGGCTGCCTGTCCCCCTACACAATGATTTATTATTACCTATTATTTTATCATTTAATTTAAATATTAAATAAAATAATTCATTTAATTATTATAGTAAGTACTTAATAATTTAATAATAAGTAGTAAATACATAAAAATGATTAAAAAGTACAGTTTAGTAATAGGAGATTCCTAGATTGGAATTCACTACCAAATTTCAATATATCCAAGTATTTTTAGTGTGAAATGCTGTTATTATATGCATAAGTTGTTGTTTTAATAATATTACGCTTAACCACTTGGGCTGGACGGTAGAGCAACGGTCTCGTTTCCTACAGGTCCGCGTTCAATCCTCGACCGCCCAAGAGGTTGGGCATCATTCGTTTCCCCCGTCCCATCCCAAATCCGTATCCTGACCCCTTCCGAGTGCTATATAGTCGTAATGACTTGGCGCTTTCACTTGATAGTTCCCCCACCCCCCTGAATAATAATACGAGAGCAGTATTTACAGCCTATTCATGCCCGTGCCACCTCTTGGGTGGCTTAATCATCATCAATCGAGAGCAGTACGTCCTAACCAGACGTTATATGATGATATCCTGAACAGTTGATAAATAAAAGTAATTGCAGAACTCCAGTTATCTACTACTTATCATAAATAGTATAAAACCTTATCATAAGCCAAGGGATTTGTAGATCAGTGTTTAAAGGGAATTCGGAAGTAATAATGATACAGCTGATGCCATCTGTCGGCACAAGAGAACACTATCAACTGGCTGGTCAATAGTGGCCATAAGATACAGCTTACGCCATCTGTTGACATCAAATTACACTTATAACAAATTACCCCACAAAATACAACTAGCGCCATCTCTTTTTTTTCCAACGCACTATAAATAGCCAAACAGCAACCCATAAGGCAGGTTGTTGTGCTCGGGTAGGAGGTTCCAAGCTCCGCCCACAAGTGGTATGGGGGTGCATAATATATGGCATTTCATTGGTAGACATTCTTTGTTGACATTCACACAACAGCCAATCACAGGAAGGGATCAGCTAAAGGCTACATCCACTTAATAAATCATCTTTATTCAGCACACCATCCTTGCTTATGACATTCTGCTTCAACTTTAATCTGCCTAAAAAGTGAAGGGTTAAGTATTTAAAAGCATTAATAAAGTGATAATTAAATACTGTAATACGTAACGAGTGTTACAGAAACATGGGCTGGCTACCTAACTTGTGACGTCATCAGTGGGAGTTGCCTCACGCAAATAATATCGATGATACAATGCTCCGTTATCTTATTGGACTCGATTATTCAGTTAGATGGAAATTTCTACCAGGTACAAAACGAAGAGGTTGTGTTTGAAATAAAGATATTATTGTGCAAAAAGACGTATTTCTTAGTTTGCATTTAATTTATAGAAAGAGTGTTGGCATTCCCAGCAACAGCCAATTACAGGAAGGGATCAGCTAAAGGCTCCATCCACTTAATAAATCATATTTATTCAGCACACCATCCTTGCTTAAGACATTCTGCTTCAACTTTAATCTACCTAAAAAGTGAAATGTTAAGTATTCAAAAATATTAATATAGTGATAATTAAATACTACAGGATGTAACGGGTGTTACAGAAACATGGGCTGGCTACCTAACTTGGGACGTTATTATTGGGGGTTGCCTTGACACAAATAATGATACACGGCTCTGCCCTCTTATTCGAGTAAATTATTCAGTTAGATGGAGATTTCTGTCAGGTGCAAAACAGAAATTGTTGTTCTTTTTCACAATAACCTTGTTGTTGTGCACAAGGACCTATTTCTTAGTTAAAATGTTATTCATAAAAGGGTGTTGGTATTCCCCGCAACAGCCAATCACAGGAAGGTATTTCTGGAAGCTCGGCCTCCTTATGGACTCAGCACATCGCTCTAGCTCATGGCTCTCTGTTTCATCTCTTGTATATACAAACTAACTTTTTTCGATTACTGTTATAATTAATAATATTGAGATATAAAAGTTTTTACACAAAATGACTAAATTCTGCCATTAAATGGACTTTGTCTGGTATACATACAAACATACACCAATTTATTACCATTCATCCATTATTAATTTTAAATTATGCAGTCTCCGTGGTGTAGTGGTAAGACACTCGCCTGGCGTTCCGCGAGCGCTATGTCATGGGTTCGTATCCTGGCCGGGGAGGATTTACTGGGCGCAATTCCTTAACTGTAGCCTCTGTTTAACGCAACAGTAAAATGTGTACTTGGATGAAAAAACGATTCTTCGCGGCAGGGGATCGTATTCCAGGGACCATAGGATTAAGGACTTGCCCGAAACGCTACGCGTACTAGTGGCTGTACAAGAATGTAACAACTCTTGTATATATCTCAAAAAAAAAAATAAATAAATAAATGTAATGTATACTGTCTAGTTTTTTTCCTCTCGCCATTAATTGGTGCAATATTTGAAAGTTGTCTATTTATTTATCGATCTATCTATTATCTTGTATTTATATTTACAAGTTTCTGTGCTTGGAAGAAAACTCTGCATTGAATTGGGACTAATTTATTAAATAATATTATTTAGTATTAATTAATATTTACAATTATTATTAATTACAATTATTTATAGCTTAGTTACGTTCATGTAGCTCGCAATCGTACATTCTTAACATTAATAGCCCAAATTAGCTCGTCTTGCTTTTAAATTAGCCCAAAAAGTAGCCTACGAGTGTTAGCGAAATAAAAAAAATTGGGAGCGCGAGGCTCTCAAAAGTAGCCCAATTCGCTATTTGTAGGCCAATCTGGCAGCACTGCCGCTGCCCTCTCAAGTCAAACGAACTGTTAACAGTTGCTTTCGTAATTTAAAAAATATATATGTTGTTTCATTTCATTTTGCAATGCATTTACACCTTTAACTAAATAAAATACAATATTTTAATTACTTTGGCAACTGAAAGCAATACATAGTCTGGCAATGTTTACATATAATATATATTGTTTACAATATATATTGGTACACCTTATTGACATCAGGTACATCAGCCACTTAATTATATTTTTATTTATATTAAACAATAGCCAAGACGCCGTGTAACCAAAGGAACAAGGCACACACACAAGAAACATTGTTTCCGTATTTTGTTTTCATCCGGGTTCTGTAGTATTCAAATGTTTGTAATCCACTAATGCTAAATAGTCTGTCCTCTCTCGAATATTGTGGAAGATTTTGAGGATCATGATTTGCCAACATTATATGGGTAGGATATATTATGTAGAATACACTTCCCCATTGTTAAACTACCCCGTCGTCAGGCTATAGGCTCGTTAACGCGGCGGTCGTCTCCCCCACATCCCATGACGCATTTATTATCGACTTTCATGTACTGATGTATAAATTAATATAAATTAATTTTATATTCTATAATTAAGTAGGCGTATAGTAGGTTCGGTATTTAGGTTCTGTTGGCAATTATTTTCACTTGTATGTGGAGTGTGAAGCATTTACAGTTCCCTGTCCTCAGGCCAGGCTCGCCTACGCCGCCGCCCGACCCACAGCAGCATTCCTTAACTTTATCGCTGTGTATTCAGAATTATTATCGCGTATAAGGTAATATTATTTCATCAAGTTAATAGTTAACAACTAAGTTTAGTGACAAGCGACAGTCCAATATACAAATACTGCAATAGTTTAGTTTAGTTCATTTATTATGCACCCCATACCCTTCTTGTGGGTGGTAGTGGAAAGGGTTACAGAGGCACATAATGGGCTCATTGACTGAGCCCCACAATTTTTTTTCTTTTTTTTTTGGGGGGGGGATATATACAAGAGTTGTTACATTCTTGTACAGCCACTAGTCCGCGTAGCGTTTCGGGCAGGTCCCTGGAATACGATCTCATTTAGCTAAGCAAGTTACAATCTTGATACAGTTCACACTAGTGGCCTCGATGAGGGCAGTAAGCCGGCGGCTTGTCAAAGGTCCCCCTATTTGTCCTGATCTTTTCCAGCTGTATTTTAAAGCCCAGCAGAGGTTTGGCGTTTACTGCTTCGGCGGGTAGGCGGTTCCACTGGTGGAACCGCCAGTGGAACTTTTTCAACCCTGCGGGTGAAAAAGCATTCTGGCTTGATGAGTGTGAACCCGTTGCTCTTTGTTCGTGTAACATCTGACCTTTTGAAGACATTGTCCTGATCAACTTTCTCCAAATTGTTTAGTATTTTAAAGGTTTCTATGAAGTCCGCCCTGTCATGCCTGGTTTGTGGTGTTAGCCCTGTGGCCCTCATCCGTTCCTGATACAACAGATGACTTAGCTCTGGTATGATTTTTGTCGTAAGACATAGCTCCATAGCTCTGGTAAGACATGGCTCCAGAGTAGCTATGTCTTTCTGAAGATAAGGTCTCCATGCCTGGATGCAATAATTCATGTGGGGGCGCACCAGCTACAGTCTAAGAAGACCTAGGCGTGCGGTTACACAACTGGTCGGAGTCCGGTTACATAACTGGTGGGGCTCTGGTTACACAACTGGTCGGGCTCCGGTTAAATAACTGGTCGGGCTCCGGGGGTGTCACTTAATTGGGCTTTGGGTTCTGCATGGTCAGGCTTCGGTTCGTGCATGGTTGTGCTTCAGCGGTTGTTTGTGTACTATAGTGCACCAGGTTTGTTTGCTAAGGCTCTATATTTATATGTTTGCTAGAAATTCAGGTTTCTTTTTTGTGTGTATAGTTCGATTGTTTGATATGGCTCCATAGTTGGTTTCTAGGGCAAGTGGAGGGTTTTAGGTAGCACTAAGAAATTTTTGTTTGGTCGACCTAGGAATGGAGTTTGGTTGTGTTTTGGGACTGTTTAGCTTGGTGGGGGTTGGATGAGATGTATACTTGCTAGTCTTACAGTTGCACAACTGGTCGGGGTCTGGTTACACAACTGGTCAGGCTTCGGTTACACAACTGGTCGGGCTCCGGTTAAATAACTGGTCGGGCTCCGGTTAAATAACTGGTCGGGCTCCGGTTAAATAACTGGTCGGGCTCCGGTTAATTAAATAACTGGTCGGGCTCCGGTTAAATAACTGGTCGGGCTCCGGGGGTGTCACTTGGGCTGTGGGTTGTGCATGGTCAGGCTTCGGTCCGTACATGGTTGTGCTTCAGCGGTTGTTTGTGTACTAGTGCTCCAGGTTTGTTTGCTAAGGCTCGATCTATGTTTATATGTTTGCTAGAAATCTGAGTTTCTTTTTTTGTATATAGTTCAATTGTTTGCTATGGCTCAAGAGTTGGTGTCTTGTTGAGGGTTTTAGGTAGGCTAAGTTGATTTTTGTTTGGTCGAGCTACTAATGGTGTTTGGTTGTGCTCTGGGACTGTTTAGCTTTGTGGGGGTTGGATGAGATGTATACTTGCTAGGCTTACGGTTACACAACTGGACGGGGTCCGGTTACACAACTGGTCGAGCTTCGGTTACACAACTGGTCGGGCTCCGGTTACATAACTGGTCGGGCTCCGGTTAAATAACTGGTCGGGCTCCGGTTACACAACTGGTCGGGCTCCGGGGGTGTCACTTCGGCTATGGGTTGTGCATGGTCGGGCTTCCGTTCGTGCAAGGTTGTGATCCAGAGGTTGTTTGTTTGGTTCGTTCTTGCTAGGCTTGCAGTTAGAAAACTGGTTGGGCTTCGATTTCACAACTTGTCGGGTTCCGATTACACAACACCAGGGGTGTGACTTGTTGGGCTTTGGGTTGTGCATGGTTGTGCTCCGGTTCGTACATGGTTGTGCTCCGGTTCGTATATGGTTGTGCTCCAGTGGTTGTTTGTTTACTAGTACTCGAGGTTTGTTTGCAAGGGCTCTGCTTATATGTTTGCTAGAAATTAGTTTTTTTTATATAGTTCAATTGTTTGATATGACTCCATAGTTGGTTTCTAGGGCAAGTGGAGGGTTTTAGGTAGCACTAAGAAAATTTTTGTTTGGTCGACCTAGGAATGGAGTTTGGTTGTGCTTTGGGACTGTTTAGCTTGCTGGGGGTTGGATGATATGTATACTTGCTAGGCTTACAGTTGCACAACTGGTCAGGGTCTGGTTACACAACTGGTCAGGCTTCGGTTACACAACTGGTCGGGCTCCGGTTAAATAACTGGTCGGGCTCCGGTTAAATAACTGGTCGGGCTCCGGTTAAATAACTGGTCGGGCTCCGGGGGTGTCACTTGGGCTGTGGGTTGTGCATGGTCAGGCTTCGGTCCGTACATGGTTGTGCTTCAGCGGTTGTTTGTGTACTTGTGCTCCAGGTTTGTTTGCTAAGGCTCGATCTATGTTTATATGTTTGCTAGAAATCTGAGTTTCTTTTTTTGTATATAGTTCAATTGTTTGCTATGGCTCAAGAATTGGTGTCTTGTGGAGGGTTTTAGGTAGGCTAAGTTGATTTTTGTTTTGTTGTGCTTTGGGACTGTTTAGCTTGGTGGGGGTTGGATGAGATGTATACTTGCTAGGCTTACGGTTGCACAACTGGTCAGGGTCTGGTTACACAACTGGTCGAGCTTCGGTTACACAACTAGTTGGGCTCCGGTTACAAAATATATACACACATACTAAAAGAATAGGGGTGGTAGAAAAAAATATCAGTGTTCAGTGAGGAGCCACAAGGTCTTCCCTGGGTACTCTTTATTTTCTTCTCCGAGGCTATTAGTCCCTTCACTTTCACCAGAGATGGTACCCCTTTTAGGTTAAATATATATATATATATATATATATATATATATATATATATATATATATATATATATATATATATATATATATAATGTATATGTATATATTTATTTATTTATATATATATATATATATATATATATATATATATATATATATATATATATATATATATCTGTGTAAATATATTGTATATGTGTGTGTGTGTGTGTGCAGAAATAATATTAATAAAACAATTAACATCGTGGAGTGTACTCTATATATCAAAATATATTACTTTGAAACCCATATCAGTCACTAAACAAAAAATTGGGCTACTCCTATTATAAATTCGCTACTTTTAGACCGTCAGCTCGCTACTTTCAGCAATTTGGACCTGGCAACTCTGGTTGGAGGAGCTGGCGACCGTTTTCTGTGGCCAGGGAATGTTTGCTCCCACATGAGACGGCCTCGGTCCCTCACACGTCCTCCCACAGAGTACGTCAATACCAGCCTTGTACAGTGTTACAGGATTATTGTGGTGTTCCCACGGCCGTAGCAAGTGGTAATGAGTTAGGGTTAGTGCTAGGTGTCGCAGTGTCATGGTTTCCTGCCCGAAATGCTTTGCGTAATAGTGGCTTTAGGTAATGTGTGTGCTAGCTCTTATCTATAAATTCATCAATATTTGTGTCACCCCCTTGTATGTATGTACTTTACCTGAATAAACATTTGCATTTGGGTGTAAGTGTTAGGAGTGGGCTCGCTTCTGGATTGAACAATGTCTTGCAAGTGCAGTTATACATTTATACAGTACTGATTTTCATGAATTAACGTGTACAACTTGGTACTTGTGTCCCACCAGCTTTGTGGAATATAGTAGAGTATTTCCCTAGAATCCTTGGCTATGCTTTAGAGCTGTTAGAAAAAATTACTTATAAATTACATATACACTGACTTTGATCAAAGTTTGCTGGTAGGATACAGGTCACTTTGTATCTAAAACTATTCCCAACAACTTTAAACCAACCTAACTCGGAGTACCCTCACCTAACCTAATCCAGCCTACCATAATAATAATAGTAATAATTTCTTTTGTCAGTGGAAGGCAGCTTGTGTATAGCACATGTATAGTATACTGTACTGTATATGTAAAATTTCAATTCTCTGTACTCTAATAAACCCAAAGTTCCTCCTTGTATATAAATAAATAAATACTTCAAGCTAGCATCGAGATCCGCCAAGGTCAAACTACTGGCATCCCCAGGATGAAGTTAGTTTAGTTCATTTATTATGCACCCCATACCCATCTTGTGGGCGGTAGTGGAAAGGGTTACAGTGGCACATAATGGGCTCAGGGACTGAACCCCTACACAAAGTTGTCTAACTCTTGGGTACATGTTTACTACTAGATGAACTGAGATATATTAGGTGAAAGGAAATATGCACAACCATTTCTGTTCCACCCGGAATTCATAGCTGATAAAATTTGAGGTTTATCAACAGGTACATTGTAATATAATTTGAGTATTATTAATAGTACTGTATTGAGTATTAAATAATAATAATAATAATAATTTTAGTATTGTTATCAATAAATTAATAAATGGTTCTTTATATAAGTGGGAATAGGACTGCCTAACCTTATCAACCAAACTTAAAACTCTTATCTTAACCCCCAAAATTTTTAGCCTATCCCAACCCAATACATTGTGCAGTTGAACTGAATACAAAACTGAAAAACAAAGAATTTGTTGTTGGTTTCAGCATTGGCTGCTACTGCCATCAGGTGGTGGTATAGTAAGCCTAGTTGTAATGTCTAATTTAGTGTTGTAAATAAATTATTTATATAGCTGAGCATATTGTCATAGTTAATATTGCAGTAACAATGCTAATTGAGAACTAATAATATTTAGATAAAGAAATAAATATTGATAATTGATCTGTATGTAGATAAACACCATTTTGTGATTAGACTCGGTTATTTTGCCTTAAAGGGGTTTATCAAATCAAATAAATGCTGTTCCCATGACTATTGTTTATGAAAAAAATAAAAATCTGCTCTCATCTTTTGTGTTTATATTATTAGCACTTTATGCTCTTCAACCAGTAACTGATTCTCAATATTTTTTATTTGTTTTGAATGTAAAATGTGATGACATATTTATTCTAAAACATATTGTTTGCTCTTCAGGTTTAGGTGTGACACTTTCACCATATCCAGAGATCTGAAACGTTCTTTTCATCGGAAAATTTAAGGACTTTACCTGTTATTTTAAGGTAAGAATAATTAATCTACAGCAATGCACTATACTGTACTGTACTGTATTTAGATAGGTATGGCTCTGATTTAGGCAAAGTACATTGTATAGTAATGAGGTGTATTTTGACTCGGGATTGGTATATACCCATGAAACTTCCTTGATTCAACCCACCTCGATTCAGTGAATCTCCAGTTGGAGAGCACACTTTCCTTGCCGGATTTACTCACCTGATTTGACAAACAAGATTTCGCTGAAGCAGGGGATGTGTGGATTTGTTTAGGATTTTGGGACAGAGTTCAGAGATGGGTGAAACATAACAAGTAATAGTTGGGGCCTTGGGAAAGTCACTAAGTATATTTAAAACCGAATTTTTCTGACTTTTTTCTTATTTCCAGTTGTAGAGGGTTTTTGTTCAGTAAAAATGAGCTCCTTTTCCTTTGAAAATGAGATTTTCGAGGCTCGGCTGTGAAAAATTAGCTAGATGTGGTTACATCACTATATAAACAGGTTCTCTTGGTTGTTGCCCTTCATATGACAGGTTGGAATTAAAATTTTGCACAATGAAATCAGCCCAGTCTCGGGCCGGGCTCGGGAAGTAGAAGAACTTCTGAAACTCTCTCTAGATATGCTCCAGGGATGCCTATAGAGCATAGGAAATGTCAGGGTATGAATGGTAACTGAGAAAATCAGTAGTAGCCATTAGGAGAATTCGAACCTATGCTCTGGGTACTCCAAAGCAAATGCCTTAGACCACTATACCATGACATAATAGAAGCAAAGTAAACTGGGATTCAACTGAATCCTCTAGAGGGTCCTGAGGCTTCCAACTGAAGCCTAACCAGGGCTTCACACAGTGCCCCCATGCACTCTGGTTGTAGTCTAGGAGTTCTACCTCCAATGCTTCTCTTCAAATCCACAAAGAAATCAAATTAACATTATGTATCAATGAAAAAAATCAGTAGAAGCCATTGCTTTTACCATGTCATGGTGTAGTGGTCTAAGTTGTTTGCTTGGGAGTACCCAGAGCACAAGTTCAAATCTACCTCATGGCTCCTACTGATTTTCTCATTGGTAAATCATGTTAATGTGATTTCTTTGTACAATAGTAACTCTTTATATGGCTCCAAACACATTTTTGATGATTTGTAGATGGACTCAACATTATGAGAAACAATTGAAGCCTTCAGAAAGCTATTGAGAAAATTTAAAATCAAATTTTATGGTTTTTCATTTAAAGTTGGTAAGGTTTTCATTCACTCGGTTATGGCCCTGCTACCCTTTGAAAATGCGTTTTGAGGCTGGGAATGTGAGAAATGAACTAGATGTTAAATAATTTTAGACATGTTAATTTGGGTAGTTAGCAAAATTTTCATTTCAACCTATAATGATAAGTGGAATTAGCCCATAGGGCATTGAAAATACAGTACATTCTGGAGGCATCTCCGGTTGCAACGAATCCCTCGCTGCAATGAATTAGGTTTGGTCCCATACAGTTCGTTGAATTGAGGTGTACAGGAAATGGTATATGTAAATCTTGTACTTTACATACTGTGTTCATTTTTTCTCTTTTGCCATATAAATACCATAATTTTATATAAAACTGATGTGTAGAGGAAATTAGTTTCTCATGTGCAAATTTGTTTCTTGGTAGAATTAATATAATAGTTAATATGTAGTAAATATTGTAATTAGTGTACAGTACCTTCATTTACAATTCTAATCCGTTCCCATAGATGCGTCGTACACCAAAAAATCTTTAACCAAATTTAATTTTACCATAAGAAATATTGTAAATTGAATTAATCCATTCTACATGCCAAAAAATATTAGCTTAAAAATACATTTTATTCCAAATACCACTCATTTTGTACTGCAATACAGTATGTATATCTTACCTTTATTGAGGACTTGTTGGTGTATGGAAGATGGTGAGGAGGTTTTTTTGGGGGGGGGGGAGAAGAGGAGGTGTTAGTGTTTGGAAGGGGAGTCCCCTTCCATTATAACATCAGGCAGTGATGACTTCTCTGTGGTACTCGGTCCTACGTTTTGCAGGCATACCACTAGGACCTGGTTGTGGCTCACTGCTTGCTTGTCTTACTAAGAATCTGTCTAATGACACTTGTTTTTCCCTACATTGTAACACATGTCTTTAGTGAGACATCACTTTGTCCTAAGAAGGTCAATGCAATGGCCTACTACAGCTTTATCTGGGCGAGTTTTTTCATAAAACTTTGCAGTTAGATACTGGTAAACTGAGGCGCGCATCGCCCGAGCCATCAGGAACCATGAGATTGGTCGACCCACACGTATATCAGCAAATTCACAAGGCGAGGCAAAGGTCGTAACCCAATTCCAATTTTCCATCTAAATTGCATTTGTAACCCGAAAAATTTGTAAAGAGGGACGTTTGTATCTCCAGGTTCCACTGTACATTATAGATTTAGGTTTGACAATGCCAACCATAACTAAATAAATCCAATAGGTGGATGTATTGAAAGAATTGCTAGTGTGAACATAATTAGATTGAATGGTCTGAGTAGAGTGCAAAATTGCATGTCGGCGGATGTCTGTGGAGTAGGTAAGTGCATCGGTAAAAAACTTAAATTTTGGAAAGTTGCAGGTGTTCAGGAAGTATATGCAGAAATTATCAAATGTGGAGAAAAGGAATGGAGTGGGTGTGGACAATTTGCCAGAAGGTATGGAGTAGTACTAATGGATTAGACAGTGCTTTCATAATTGTACCACTTTAAACAAAAAATAATATAGGAGAACATAGTGAGAGTAAAAATTATAGAGGCCTTAGTTTTCTAAATACATGTATAGTGGAATACAGGAAATTAGTGAGAAACTGATATGCGATAAACAAGTTGGGATCCACCGTGGAAGATGATGTATGGATTAATTTTTTTGTATTAAAACGGCTTGTAGAGAAGACATGTAATAAAGATACAGTATATAACAAGGTTAATAGAAGAATTTTGAAGAGTTGAGTACACATGAACTTGGTTGACTTCTGTTAAGTGTGGTGAAAAGTTTCAGATGTGTAGGTGTACATCAGAATTGTGTAATGTCACCTTCGTTATTCATTATATGTGCATGGATATGTGGTCGTAAGGGTGGTCATGTTGGAAAGTGTTATAAACCTAGTGTATAGAACTAATATGGGTAAGAACTAATATGATGTCTCCATGTAATTGTTCGAGGATGATGTCTCCTTGTAATTGTTCGAGGATGATGTCTCCTTGTAATTGTTCAAGGATGATGTCTCCTTGTAACTGTTTCAGGATGATGTCTCCTTGGAACTGGTTTAGGATGATCCCTCCATTTAGTTATAGTTGTAAGGACTGTCATGTTTCTCATTTTAAATTGGTTTTGTAATCAATTATATTTTGATAATTCCTTTTCTTCTATTCAAATTGTAATTGCTGATGACCTGTGCAGTATAGATAGGACTTATGCAGTGGAAACAAAACTTATGCACTCTAGTTAAAGCTTGTGTTACATTACTGCTCTTAAGTGTACAGACTTGCATTGAAAATATTCACTATACAGTGGAAGGTCAATTTATGTAATAAAAATGGGTTTTATATAGAGATAGTTGGCATACTGTACTTTGAAAATAGATATACAGTTTCACTCCAAAATGTTTTATAGTGTATTGAGAATTTGGTCTCAAAATTTTACCAAAATTCAATTATTAAATTGTTCAAATGCAATAACTCCTGTTGTTACTACCTATGCTTAGCTTTGGTGTTTGCATTATTTACATTGTACAGTATGTACAAAAATGATGGTACAAGCAATTTAATAATAAGTTTGTTGTCGGGCCCAGGAAATCTCTACTTAAAAATACAGTATCAAGGTCCTCCCAAGGTCAACTACTTACCTTCTCTTCAATTCAACCCACAATAGTTTCCTAACTCCTGGGTACCTGTTTACTGCTAGGTGAACAGTAGCATCAGGTAAAATAAAATTTATGCCCTGCCCAGCAATGGATCTCAGGATTCTTGATGGTTAGTAACAGAGGTACCTTTGAATAAATAATATCGATTGCATATAGAGTATATAATTTACATGAGTGTAAAAGAATGCTTCCGAAACTTGGTGTGTACAGATAATTATTTTGGGATGTTTAATTTCGTCAATTCACAAGGAGGACTGTTGGTTCCCTGCCACTTCAACTGAAGCTGGAACCCATTTTTTAATCATAAGTAGTAATTTCTGATTTGTTTTATTTTTTCCTTTTTTTCAGGAGGTGGCAGGAGAACCATATGTCAGAAGGGTTGTCATTTCTGGATTATTTTGGTAAAGACAATTAGGGATTAGTGATATTTGATATTAAAGCACATGCAGAAGGGAACTTGGTAGGACTTAACAATGGATCGATGGTATTGGTGCAACTCGAGTCTAACATCAGGTGAAGTTGTTAGCACAACAGCAAATGGAATTAGACTGTACGATGGTGACAAGAAAACTGGCTATGATGATGGGCGCCTGACTTTAACAAATCACCGGTTACTTTGGCGGCATGAAAATCAATCTTCTTCTTTAGGGCTAAACCTTAGCCTAGTTGTATTAGTTGAGGAAGAGGCAGGTGGTTTCACATCGAGTCCAAAGTTGCTGCTTCATCTAGCTCAGCCACCACATACTCAACCAGCAGGTCCTGTAGCTGCTAGTTCAAATTCTTGTATAAAATTATCATTTAAACAAGGTGGGTGTAGCAGTTTTCATCAGGCACTTCAAAAAAATATAGGTGATCGTGAATGGGAAAAAACATCTTCTCTTCCACCTAACCATGGAAAACAGCCTGTAGGAAAAACAATCCATAGGGGCATTCTGGGTATTGAACGTGCTATCCAAGCAAAACAAGATGAAACAAACCAGAACATAAGTCGTGCCTTTGAAGATCTGAAGAATTTAATGGGACTTGCCAAGGACATGGTGTCTCTTTCAAGGAGCATCTCAAATAGAATTAAAGAGCGATCTGGGGAAGTATCAGCAGACGATACCACTCAATTTAGATCTTATCTTCTAAGTCTTGGTATTGATGACCCAGTTACACGTGAAGCTTTTGGGTCAGCAACACGGTATCACCACCATCTTGCCAAGGAAATTGCCCAAGCTTTGGAAAACCCAGTGAAAGAAGCAGGTGGTGTAATGCTTCTGTCAGAAGTTTATTGTCGTATTAATCGTGCTAGAGGACTCGAGTTGTTATCTCCAGATGATGTTATGCAAGCATGTCATGTCATGAACAAATTGGGCCTCTCGCTTAATCTTCATACATTTGAGTCTGGGGTTCAAGTAGTTCAAATTACCGGACTTGATCAAGAAAAGGTCATAGAAGCAACTGTTGAGGTTTTAAATTGCCATGAGGTTGATGGAGTATCAGCTGGAGACTTGGCAAGGGATTGTGGTATGCCCCTTCTCTTGGCTCGGGAAAGACTTTTACAAGCTGAACAATGTGCTAAAGCTGTGAGAGATGAGTCAAATGAAGGTTTACGATTTTTCCCAAATCTGTTCTTTTCACATTCATAAGTTTTCACATGGTATGATAGGTTTGATTTTAAATGAAATTAGAGTGACCTCGCAGGGAACTAGTTCCTTTTGGAAACCTTATTAATAGCCTGAAGAGGAATTTAATTATTCTAAGAAACTTTAATCTCTAAGCTTATATAATCTTGGATCACTTTTTATGAGCAATAGCTGCCTTACTTGATGTAAATTTATTTCATAGAATATCAGCGATGCCTTACATCTTGTTAGAATATCAATTGTTTATTAAGAAAATTATGTTGATTCACTAAGTTTGTATGTCAAAAAAACCTTAAAAATACAGTAATGCAAGTGTTTAACAGAACCAAAAATATATACATGCGTTGTGTATACATATCTGCATGCACACATATGTGTGCATAAGGGTCCACGTAGGATACGAAAACGTTCAAAATTTTTGCTTAATTTTTCCTATGTGGATATTTATACATAACCGAATCACATGTTTTTTGTGATTATTCTTGCATATGTAAGTGTATGTATGCATGCATTCAAGTGTACATTCAAGCTTGTGTTAAATACAAAAATATTGTTAATTACAATATGAGAAATAGTATATGTTCTCTTGTACTGTAATGGAAACATTCAAATACAGTAATGTATAAACTTTCTAAATATGTATAGCTCTCTAGTATATAGGAAAATTTTCCTGCTTTGTGATGAAAGTTACAGTTTGTGTTTAATATTGTGAAAGGAAGATAAATGATTCTTAGATTGTGCTTTGGTAAAAATGTATGCAGTGAAATTAACTTACATTGGTTCTGAAAATACAGTGTATAAAATTTGAAATTGTGTGCAGGACACTACAAAATTAAAGTTTACAATAGTCTCTCTTGATTCTGAATATGCGGTACTTTAGACGTTCACATTTAATAAGGTTTCTGTATTGTAAAACCGTAAATTTTGGTGTCTGAAAACTGCTATGATACTTGATAAATTTACCCAGCAGAGCATGCAAGTTCTACTTAGAAGTTGATTAGCATTAATTTTATCTACAGAGGTATTGTACAGAATAGTATCTAAATAATTTTATGAAGACAGATATTTTTTCACTTTAAATGTACTCAACCTCTGTCACATCTTGATCCTGCCTTTACATGTTAAATAAGGTTTAAGATTTTTCATACAATATGTACTGTATAACCAAAACCACTTCATTGTTTTCACTTGGTTGAGTTCAGCTTAAGATTTAAAGATTATATATGCAAGTTGGCTTAGCTATACATAAGTGAAAATATTGTCATTTATTTTAAGATTGCAAAAGCTGTATGTGTTTGAATACATTTTCTCATTCACGAGGACAGGAAGCCTGTAGGGTTATTGAGGTCCCCCTAAGCCAACAAGTGACCTTTTCCAGGATTCAACTCCCAACAGTCACTTAACTTTCAAGTACCTGTACCTATTTACTACTAGGTGAACAGAGGCATTAAGTGTAAGGAAACGTGCCCAAATGTCTCGGCTTGCTATGAAATCTGTTGAGCCAACTGTGCTGCAGGTCACCTGATAGGCAAATTAATTTCATCGTGTTACTTTTTTGCTGTTAGATGTTTAATATTTGATAAGTCAGTGAGGATCATTATTACTACAGCATGACAATGCTGTAGTAATGCTATCTTTTTTCATAATACAAAAAAATTAATCCCAGAAAATTCTATCTTTATCCATAATGAGCAGTTGTCAAAATTGTTCGCCTGTCCGAGGTTGGAGGTCAGGCGCTTAGGACTAGCCTCGCCTAGCTTACAGCATGACACAAGGATATAGGAGTGTCATAGGCCACTCGGGGTCAGCCCCAATACCACATTTTAAGAAGTCTCGTCATCTATAGCAGGCCTTAAAATCTTGTCGCTCTATAGAGAGAGAGAGAGAGTGGTGGTATGTTGGGAGGGAAAGAAGAAAAGAAGGGTATAGAAAGGAGAGGTTGGAAGTTGAGATAGGAGGAGTAGAGGGGTAGATGTTGGGTGAGAGAGAAGTGGAGAGGATAGGGGAAGAGTGGAGAAAGGAGAGAAGGGGTTGGGGGGAGGTGAGAAAGGGAAGGAGTTTGTAAACGGGTTTTGGTGACTGGAATAAAGACCAATTTAGTAAATGTTTTAATGGACAACCTTGCTTCTTGCAATGTTACCAGTCGGTATAGAATGACGACCTTGCTTCTTGAAGGGTTGAATGGTTAGTATAGAAACTGATACACAATCACAGAGATATATATACTGGTATACACACATACATACTGGGCACCTTGGGATATCCCATTTAGTATGTTATAAATATAGGTACAGTACTGTATTAAAATATGTAGATAAGGTGGGAGGGGGGATACCAATCAGTATTGTATCCCCATATTTAACTAAAAATAATTCTTTAGGAAATAAAATAGCCAACTTTGGATTAACCTTATTATTATTAATGATAATCTTTTTATCAATTTTTTTCATGTATTTTACAGTTTTTGAGGTGAACGTGTAGAGCCACATTTAGATTCTTAAGATGTAGGTAATGAATGATTATAAGAAGAAATAATCCCTTTGTTTCTGGTAAAGAAATGGGATCAATCATAATTTGTCACTACAGTACAGTATTTGCATGTCCTAGGATGGTTGAATAATAATTGTGCAATATAATTCAAAACGATAACTGCTAAACACTATTTTGGATAATGTGTGTTAAACATGCTCATTTGTTAAATAAAATAAACTATATTGTCAAATATATTTTATTTCCTGTAAAAAAAAAGATTTTATATTAAATTTTGGTCTTAAAATGTAAGGAAAGTCAGCAGGTTTTGAAGGAACTTGTGAACAACCTGATATATATTCTTCTTTTAATATTATACAGTAGTTGTGTCTGGGGTCAAGGCCCAGCCAGGGAGGGTTGAGTGGGTGCCAATCATTGGCTGTTCACCAACCAGTAATTGGAAACTTGGTTGTAAATCAATTGGCGGGTCGTGTTCCAGGAAAAGTTAGTAGGGTAATGCTTGACTTAAGTCAGAAGTCATTTACTCCTGTACTCACCTGAAGTAAAAACAAAAAAGAATACAGTTCTTCCCCATTATTAGATATTATATTGATAATAGTGTATACCTTATTTAAAGCTTTTATAACATGAATAACATAAAAGTGGAAGATAATGAGATTAAAAGCTTTGCTATTGCATTAGGTAAAACAGCCTTGTGCAATTTTTTTAGATTCACTTAACATTTCTTGTAAAAAAATTATAGGTCAAGAATGTCCATTGAGGTTTTACATATATTAGCAAACTATCTGCTAATGCTCGAAGTATATATGATGGAATTTGAAATTAGTAGCACACTGAGATGGTGTTCAGTTTAGCCTCTGGTAAACTGGTCCATTAAATTACTGTATCTGTTTTACCTTTACCTGAATTTACCTGAGGGCCACTAATACTAGTGGCCTCAATGAGGATAGGAAGCCGGCAGCTTGTCAAAGGTCCCCCTCATTTGCCCCTGATGATCCTTTCCAAGTGAATTTTAAAACCCAGCAGAATTTTAATGTTTATGGCTTTGGTGGGTAGGCAGTTCCACAGGTTTACAATCCTATGGGTGAAAAAGTATCTCCAGTTTTCTGTCCTACATTGTAGTTTGTTGAGCTTGAACCTGTTGCTCCTTGTTCATGTTAAATCTGACCTTTTGAAGAAATTGACCGGATCAATGTTCTCCAAATTGTTCAGTATTTTCAAGGTTTCGATGAGATCCGCCCTGACATTGTGGGGGAAAATTCTCCAGTATATAGTCTAATATAATAATAAATAAATAATTGATTCAAAAGGATGGTGTAGGATGAAAATGGGGAAGATATAGTGGAAAAAGACGTGTGAAAGGTGAAAGAAGAGAGAAGAGCAGTAGGAGCAGTGAATAGTATAATGAAAATAAGGTATGTTAGTATGAGTTAAAAGAGGACCAAGTAATAGTATGCTATTCACAGCCTTGATATATGGAAGTAAAACTTAAATATGAAGAAGGGCAAAGTGCTCAGAAGTAATGTAATATTGTGCACTCATCAAAAGTTGTAATATTTTCAAATAAAATATGACATCAAAGAATTTTATCCATTGTTGATTTGTGTAATATTCTATATATGACACTTTGGTAAATCAGGTAGTCATATCAGTTATATGTACTGATCTACGTTGATTTGTATGAAAAGGGTTGCTCTTCATTTTGGTGTGTACAGGTTTGAGTGTACTATGGCATCTGCATCAAGTACCAGTGCCAAGAATCTCTTTGTGGACTCAAAAAACCGCTTGGCTGAACGTGTGCAAGTGAACGTTAACAACATGGGCTCCATCTGCAGGCAGGTTAACCGGGGATCACAATCTGCTGATATGCTCACTCATTCTGCAAGAAATATGGCTCTGCAGGTTAGAATTAGACACCATTGATTATATGTATACAGGTATTTAGATTAGGGTGTTATGCTGTTCATATGGGAAATCATTATTATGAGTGCTTGTGTAAAGATGAGGATATTTTATTTTGTATTTATTAGAAAGTTTGTTCAGATTCTCTGCATAATTATACTGTACTCTATTTTTATTTACAATGATTTTCTGGTTTGCTTTGTCATTGTTAGGTTTTAGATTATGCATGGAAATACAGTACAGTAGTACATGTACAGTATGAAAGCTACTGAAATATATGTGGGCAGCTCCAAGCAACAGTCTCTTAGATCAAGTTATCACAATATAAGCCGACCCCAGACCGAGCTTTGGGGAATAAAAGAACTCCCAGAACCCCCCTCTCTGCAATAATGGGAATTATGAAGATTTGTGTAAATTTGGTTGTTAGGTACATTATAACACTGAATAGAATAGTAATGGCAAATAATAATAGAATATTCTGACAATTAGTTGGTGCCAGAAGTGTTCAGTGTTAGTGGTAGACACCAATTTTTGGAGATATGCAATTTCAACAAAATATTTTATATTTCAGGAAAATTTAATATTCTTATCGTAGTATAAATATTAAATTTGGGCACGTTTATTTGTGGTTGTTGTTGATTTTCTTATTTGAAGGTTATTTGATTTGAGAATAGATTTTAAGTGGAAATGTAATCTACCATCGAAATTGTTTTTTGAACAGTGGTTTAAAGTGCACTTCCCTTTACTAAAAATAGAAGTCTTCCAATAACAAGATAACATTTTCTTACTCATTATTCTTGAATTGCTGTATATGCAATAGATGTGTTAACCTCGTACAGACATTGTGTAGTTTCCATATGATTTGTGATGGTTTTGCAATAATAAATCAGTTTTGTGTATTTGAAACTTTGAAATTGGTCCATTCTTAAGAAAATTGATTGGTGACATGTTTCAGTTAGTTTGGTCATATGCATGCATGTTCAACTAAGCTCTGCCCACAAAATTCAAATCATATACAGTAATTTTTAGGCCCTTATTTTGACACTTTTCATCTGAATATTTATTTACCTTAAAGACCTTACCAAAGTTAGATTTATACAATCTTTCTAACGCTCAAAAGTTGCAAGCTCAAAAATTGGAAATTCCTGAAATTTCAGGAAGTTTCAAATTCCTGAAATTTCACAATATTCCTTTAATTATTACAGTATATCCTTAGCTCTCTCAGCCCAGTATAGCTTCTATCAGTATTACTGCAGGCCCTTAAGCTAATAAATAGATGTAATGATAGGTTCATTGTAACAAAACTTTTTCACATAACTACCTCAGCATAAAATGATAAATTATATTGATGGAGTTGCATGTCTATACTGTAATATACTGGGTGAGTTGTAGCACAAGGTGGGATATTATGAAGATGCAATTCGATACTTCATTGTTCTACTTCTAAATAAAGTATAGGTTGGACAGTTTTAATTCATTGGAAAGTAAGTTAATACAGAACAGTACAGTACATGTATTGTGGTTCAAAAAGTAATAAGTTAATTATTGCACTGTACTATATAGTGTAAAATGTACCGTATAATTGAAGTCCTTAAACATTTTGAGGGTTTTCTGTTTATGCAAATCTTCAAATACTGTACAGTACAGTATAATTTATTTAAAAATGTTATACAGTATAAGCCTTCTGATGTCATGAACATTACCTTATCTAATTATTTTTTTCCTCAGGAGCATGCTATGAAGAATTCTGAAGAAAATCTTCAAAGGCTGACTCTGCTTCTAGCTCATCTTGGATATCAACATGAGTCTATTCAACGATCTGTATATGCCCTTGAAAATGTAAAGGAACAGGTACCTGTATCATATTTAATCAAGTTCTCTTTGTCCTCCAAAATGTCTGAAATTCTAGTATCTCTGGGATCTCCCTTTAAAGTGGTGTCATGAAAACTTCCTTCCAAAATTTAATTTGTCAATTGTATGTTAATAAGTCTAATTTTGTATTGAATATTGTTGCAAAAATAATTGTTGATGGCAATGCACTTGCCTCTTTCTTCAGTCTTCAGCAATTTTAACATCGAATTCTTTAAAAAAAAATTAAAGTAGAGTTTTGCTAAATAGCACCTGTTTTTCATAAAGTTAGGTTGATGTCTTCTCACAGTCTAAAAATATGAATCTTAACATTTTGTTATTAATATTAAATTATCTAGCCCCATCTATTAATTTACAATGTAAATTTAACCAAATAATTATGTGCTTAATGGAAATGAAGGGATGAAGTAGAAATTCAGAGGCCATGGCATGGTAAACCTGTTGAGTTTGTGCAGCAGCTCTTTTTGTATGTAATCAAGAATTGTATGCCAAGGTATAGGGAACATTAGTTGCAGATGTTCAGCCAGACCTAGGTCAGGGATGCTTTAGCACTGCTTGTAGTTTCTAAGGAAAATTACTGACATTAACCCAAGTGCTAGTTACATTCTTAGGCTGAGCACAGCTGACCTTCCCTCTGTTAAGCAATCATATCAGAGACGATGGAGAAAGATGTGATCTCCGGAGTGAATTCTCCCAAATTGCATATGATTCTGGAGCTGTCAGAAGTTAACATGTACTGTACAGTATATTCCTTGCTTGTCACTGAGAATGGCTACATTGGCCTTGGTCAGAAAATCTTTTCACTGATAGGCTTGGTTGATATCCATAAATCTCCTGGATGCTTATTGACATCCTTATAAATCCTCACTTCAAAGATATTGGTTAGAACTTGTAACAGAAGAAGAGCTATCATTTCAATGTGCTCATACTCAGTCTCAGATCAGTCTCCAAGCAATTATCAAGCTCACAAAGACTTCATAAAAGAGCTTCAGTTGAAGTTGATCTCTGGTTTGAGTTGTTGAAGTATACCATAGATGAGTTGCTGGTGGAGTAGAATTGATGTGAAACAATATAGAATGGTAGTCTGTTCAAATGGATTCTGTTGTTACAGATTACAAAGTGTATTCCTAAAGGGGTTCTATCAGCTGTACTGTATTAGCAAAGCAAACCAAAGATTAGGGAGGAGACTGCATCATTGAAAAATAAGACAGTTTAAGTACAATAGTTGGCAATGGCAAAGAAGTGGGTGATATTCTAAATATTGTACTGTAAGTACTTTGTCTCCATGTTTACTTAAAAAGAAATTGGTACTTTTACCTAAGATTGGACTAATCTAAGGATTTGGTGAAAATGACAGGTTAATGGGAGAAATTATTAAAAAGTTGAAAACTAAAGCCCAACGAGTTTCCAGGACCAGACAATGTTTTATAGTCTTAAAAGAATATAAAAACTAAATATGTATATACAGGTATTCTGTACTGTGTTCACATGCATTTTCCATAATTACTGGATGCCATCTACTATAGTTAATTTTTTTTCTTGACAGGTGAGAGACATGCAACGTTAGTTTTGGCTCCATCTCATTTGTGAACATCTAATAGACATAAAGAGGCATTCAACGATTAATTTTCTTCAATTAAAATCAAGCCACTTTAGTCTAGCAAAAGCCTATTATCAGAGGTACAATATGAAAGTCACAATAGAGTTTAAAGGTGGTGCTGAGCTATTAGTCAATAATGTGTCCCAACATTTTGTTGACTTAGATGGCCCAAAGTGGACTGTGGGCAAACTGCTGGTGTGGATTAAAGATAATCTTATACAGGATAGGCCAGAGCTGTTTCTTCAAGGTAATTCTGTTCGACCAGGAATCCTCGTATTGATTAATGATGCTGACTGGGAGCTTCATGGCCAGTTAGACTACATAATAGAAGAAAATGACAATATTCTTTTCATTTCTACCCTTCATGGTGGGTAAATTATAAATTAAAATATATAATATTTGGTAACAGTTCATGCCTCTTTATTTACCTATTACTGTACTCTACATTTAACACCATTACAATGGTTGCATGAAAAATAAAAATGTCTATATACCTAAGTCAACTGCTGTACTGTATACAAGTACTGTATATAAGAATGAGCTTGGTTAGATATAAATAGGAGCTTCCTTAAGTGGGCCAATATGTCTTGTCCCCACAGTATCATTGATATCTCATCCTACAGCATTCCATTTCTGGCTGGTCACAAACTTTATCAACACTGGGACACCTGCTGCAATACTTCTTGACCTGCAGCATCTATTGTCTATCTACAATAACATTCTCACTTCTTTGTGTCTTACTTATAATACTTATTCTGTCTCTTATTCTCAGTAATTTACTCAGAATAAACATACAGTACCAGTATTGTTAATGTTAGTTTGTGTTACTACCTTATCGGGTTATCTTCACAGATCACTGAAGGTACACACCAGATATGATAGGGTTAATCTCATTGAAACCTTTAAAATAAAGTACTATAATAACTTTGATATTAATCCAGACCACTTGTTTAAAGGATCAAATGTAACACACACAAGGGGCAACAGCTTCAAGCTCAACAAGGCAGCATGTAAGACAGAAAATGGGAGATACTTTTTTACCTTCTAGATAGAAAATTATCCTTGGGAGGAATGGGGGAAGCTTTCACAAACTGCTGACATAATCCCTGTTGGGGCCACTAGAGAGATAGTGGCCTTCAAGCAAATTCACTTGATACCAATGGAACACCTACCCCTCTAATCCATAAATGCCGACATTGTCAGTTCAAAATCCAGCTGGAAAAAAAAATCCTCAGGTACAATGGAGGGACCTTTGACAAGCCGGCGACTTACTGTCTGTCAAGGCCACTGGAGAATGACCTAAAGGTAAATGTGGTACAGTATAGTTGAAATACATGCTTTAAGCCTCTATAATTAAGAAATGTAATAAAGCTAGAATATAATGATGGGTTACATAATAAATTTTAGGGTAATACTGAAAGATGTATAATAAAATACGTTACTAAATAACGTATACACATTACTAGTGGTGGTAAATATTTGTTTGATAAGTGAGAATTAGAGAACTGTAGAGTGCACAGTGGTGTGCAGTGCAGCTTGTTCTGCTGGTATATAGTTCAGCCTAGTGTATGCTTATTTGTTTTTATTAACAAGCTTAAGTATACACAGCAATGGGCTGCAACCCGATTCTATATGAAAGATTACGAAGTGTAGATCAAAAACTAGCTGGGAGTCTATCTAATATTTCCATCTCACAGGATGGTTAATCATACATGGAATCTGGAGAAAACATCAAATGCGAGCTCGATCTATTAGCTTCCACTAACAAAATCTGCGTAGAGTACAAGAGTATCTTCCAATATGCTTAATAAAAAATATGTAGCTCAAATTAAACAACATACAGTTTAGCCAAGTTTACGCATCATTGTCTATAAAAGAAAATGGGAGCGGTGTGAGAGAAAGAAGCGATCATTTCGTCAGAGAACAACAACCTGAGCCGTGTCGAGCATGGCGTGACGACGCTCGCATTTATTTATTTATACTGTATATACAAAAGTTCCTACATTCTTGTACAGCCACTTGCATGCATAGCATTTCGGGTAAGTAAATAATACTAATTTTCTTAGGAATAGGACCCGCAAAATTGTTTAACCCTTCACCGCTAGGTGAACAGAGGCTACAGTATTGGTGCTTCTAAGATGAGGTCTGAGACCTTTTGTGTCCTCTAATGCTATTTGCGCTACCGCTCACAGGATGAGTATGGGGTGCACAATAAACTAGCCGCCTCTGGCGGCAACAATAAAAAAAAATTCTCCCTGGCCAGGATACGAACCTGGTATTGACAGAGAAACTTTGGTACCGTTTGAGTTTCCTGGCACTATTGTATTAATGGAGTTTTGGAGGTGAATTTCAGCACACGATTCTTTAGTTTGCAAATTTTATAAAAAAAAAATTTAATTGCTAAAGTTTTATTAATGTTTATGTACAATATTTCGAGTATAGGTGATGCGTGCAAGAATAGCAATTGCACAAGCAAATATCTTCTATCTGCACTATAAGAAAGCTTTACCCATCTCCTAAGTTAATGGGAGCAGCTAATATATATATTTTGCATTCAAGATGACGTGTACTTCAAAGACGGCCAGTAATAATAGTCAGGAGTTAACAATAATAACGGAATAAATAATGAGTTGAATAGTAAAATCACTAAATTTATTGATTATTTTAATGTTTATTCAGGTAAAAGTATAAACATACATACATACAAAAAGAGTTACAAACCATGTTGGATTTGTAGATAGTGCTAGTATATACTATGTCTAAAAGCCATTAATATGCATAGCGTTTCCAGCACTGATGTCTGGTTCATTGTCCCGACTTCCTTCCCTTCCCAAGACTCCACCTCTTCCAAAGGATCAGCTGCATGACCTATCTAAATGGTTTGAGGCTCTCGACTGATATTTGGGTAGAGGACATCTTGGTTTCACATCTGTCTTTCTTGAGTTGGCAGAATGATGTGGCTTGGTGGGCCTTCTGTCACTCTGGCATCTATCCTTCGTGTCGTTTTCTGCTTTGAAGAAAACAGAAAACTTTCCTGACTTTTTCTTGATTGCCGGTTGATGCCTAATGTCAATATGTATCACAAGAGTAAATTTTATAAAATTAATAACAAAAATCAAGCACAATGTAATACCACATTTAATAATCCTTGGGGAGGATGGTGGGAATTTCTTGAGGTTATCTTGAGATAATTTCGGGGCTTCGTGTCCCCGCAGCTCGGTCCTTCACCAGGCCTCCATCCCCAGGAAGCAGTCCGTAGCAGCTGTCTAACTCCCAGGTACCTATTTACTGCTAGGTAACAGGGGCATCAGGGTGAAAGAAACATTTTGCCCATTTGTCTCTGCCTCCACCAGGGATCGAACCCGGAACCTCAGGACTACGAATCCGAAGCACTGTCCACCCAGCTGTCAGGTGCCTTAAGCAACAGCTTGCAAATTAATATGTACTGTACTGTATATCTGATTTTAAACTTATACACACGCCTCAATGCCAGAACCTTGGTTAAAAACAATTCCCTAGGAATTTTGCAATTATTAGTTTTTTACTTTTAGTAGGAATGGTTAAATGTATTTTATTTATAATATATTTGGAATTATTGTCTTAGAAATGTGCTGTACTCTTTTTAGTATAGAACACTACTACAGTATTTCAATTTTCAGCATTATACCTCTATTTTACCTGCTGAAGCTGGTGAAACAAATATAGTACTTAAATCTTTGTTTTTATAAATGAATGCCACCATACAAAATATATTTCAAATTATATTGTGTTAAAGAAAAGTAATGATTTATTATGTAAAATTTCAGATCTAAAGCCATAGTAATGAATCAAGTCCAAAAGTATTTCCTTACTGAAACCATCCTGTAAATTTCATGTACAGTATAATAAAGAAGAAACCTTCACATAAATTGGTTGCAGTACATTATTGGGTTAATTGAAGATGTCGGAAAACGAAGAACATGATTGTCCAGGGAAACGACCACAGTTTGGGACCAGATTCTTGAAAGACAAGAAAAATGTATTTGAACATAATGCCTGGTAAGTGTTTACATCAAAATGAGGTAATATTTATATACTAGTGTATAGTACAGTATATAATATTAAATACCAAAGCACTGTATTGTATTCACATATCTGCTAAATTGCTAAATTACTACTTTCACCATTCGTCTCATTTCCCTGCTCCTTCATACACACACACACACACTACACAGTTGATTGATAGTTGAGAGGCGGGCCGAAAGAGCAGAGCTCAACCCCCGCAAGCACAACTAGGTGAATACAGTACTATTTCTTTAAATCATCCTGGTCAATCTTTTTTTTTTTCCTTTCTTAGCTTCTTGACCTTCATAAACTTCAGTCATGTGCAAATGCCTTCAATTTACTGTACCAATATCTGTATTACTTTTGAAACTATAGAGAACAATATATGTAAAATTTTAGTAAATTTTGGTTTCCTTTGTATCCAGATTTCCTTATAAAACAGGTATATTTCTAACTTCATTTACAGTATTTACTGTATGTGCAATTACCTTCAGTTGTGTATAATCACCTTCAATTTTCCTTAGCAATAATACTAGGAAAATATTTTAAATATACGATTGATTTTTAAAAGTGTAGTTCGATTTGGATAAAATTTGAGGAATTTTAATTTGGCTTGATAGTCTTATTTCCTAATAAAATTAGTTATTTTCAACTATAGTTATGTGCAAACATCTTCACTTTTCCTTACTAATAACACTAAGAATTTTGTTAAAATATTCATCATATTTTTTAAACTGGAGATCAATTTGGGTAAAATTTGAGGGGTTAATTTTCTTCTATGGTTATACTGTATTTCCTTATAAAATGAGTGTATTTTTAACTTCAGTTATTGCAATCACCTTCAGTTTTCCTTACCAATAATGCAGGGTAAATATATTTGATCAATAACGTGTTTCAGTTTGTTTGTTCATATGTACGTGTATTTAACTAAGCCCCACCAACAAAACTCGAGTCATGTAAATTATAATTTTATTATAGCTGAATATCGGTGAAAATAGCATGTAGAGTGATTCATTTTATAATATCAGTACTGCATTAAGTTAATTCCAAGTACTGTACATCTACCATAAAAATTACTCAATTTATAGGAAATATTAACAATTATGCTCATCTCTTAGTAAGCCCACTCACAATCGAAAAACATACCAATGATTATTATTGAACCGCATTACTCTGTGAATCAACGTTTGACAATGACCACACTGAGAGTTAAAGGAGTTATCATTCATACCCTAATTTTCCTACACACTATCAGCAAATTTCACTGACCAAAATTTTCATTTTGACTTTTCAAACAATGGACAAGTACCAGGAGAACACTTGAGCAAAAATATTTCATCATGTTTAGCTTATTTCCCATGCCCCAGCAATGTAACATCATTTCTAAAAAGCTGCTGGGCCATTCCTGGGTGAGCAAAAACTGAACCAACTCAGAATGAAAATGAACCATAAAATTTAGCTTTAAATATGCTGAATAACTTTCCCAAGGCACCCCTTGTTTATCTTAGTGTTGTGTTTATGAATGAAACTTAAAAAATAATTGCAGCCATATTAACCCCTAAATAGTACTTTACAATTATTTAATATTGCTACAGTGAGGTGTGTATGTTTAAAAACACAGTACTTAATAATTCAAATGGGAATTATGGCTTATGGCTATTGGAGCACAGGAGGAAATTGTGGATACAAATTGGAACAATCTCATGCTCTATCAGCGAATTTCAATAGAACAAAGTTTCATTTTAACCTTCATTACCAGTATTTATCAGGATCCAGCCCCTTTAATTCTATTTTATAAATGTTGTAAATGAACCAACCCTATTGTCTTTCTTATGCCCAGAACTCTTTCTCTAATTCATGATAATCTAAAAATTATATTTGGAACTACTTCCAATAAATAACATAGATATAATTTCATAATTGTTTTCAGAAAAATTTCTGGCACTTGCATTAGCCTAAATTCTGACCTTAATTGAACAATTAAAAAGCACAATATACAAAATTTAGAAAAAAATATGATCTGCAGGAAATTATTTTACCTAATAATACAGATTTGACACTGCTCCTGCCCCTGTTCCCAACCTCCCCAGTCCCAGGATCAACACTTCTTTCTAACAAATAAATTTTTTTGAGGGAAGATTGGCTTAATTTAGATTGACTTAATTTAGCAGATGATGAGTCACAATAACATAGCTGAAGAATGTTAGTCCATTGTTTAGAGGGATCCGTTACAGAGAGGTCCAGATTTTAGAGGTGCAACTGTATTTAGGAACATTAAATCAAACTTCATTTCGGATGAAGTTTTGTAACTTCCCACCCCACCCCAGTCCATAGTAGAGGCACCTGTGACTTGCCCCACCCTAGCCGATGGACAAGGCTTCTCATGCCTTGTCTTTATTATTCTCCAGAAAACGAAGCTCCTTTACACACTCATTTCAGATCTTCGACATCTTATTGGCCCAATGAGTAAGCTTTTAAGAGTGTGGAGTAATGGAACTTACCTCTTGGGGCGGTGTTTGACCAGCAAAACAAATGGACGACGTCGGCCACAGGGGGGAGGGAGGGAACTGAAGGATTGGAAAATGGTTTTCAAGTATAACAATTGGTAAGAAATTATATACTGTACATTAAGGGTAGTGGTAACTTGTATGTTTTACATTACATGTAAACTACCATACAGACAGAGATATATTTTCATCATTTTACAGTTAACTATAGTTGTTAACTTGAATTAGTAGCCTAAATATAAAATTTAATTACTATACTGTACTGATATTTAGTTTCAGGAAGGATTAAATCACACTTCATTGGTGTTTGGATTTAGAACTGTGTAAACCTATAATATATATACTGTATATATATATACTGTATATATTTAGTTACAAGTTTTCATTTACTGCATTTAAGCTCATGTTTCAGTTGGAATTCCCTTACCTGGAGTTTACCTGGAGAGGGGTTTCAGGAATTCTTCTTCCCAAGCCTGGTCTGGGGCCAGGCTTGATGTGTGATAATGTGGTCCAATAGGCTGATGCTTGAAGCAGCCTGCAGACTCACATCTCAATAACAACTTGGTTGGTCTGGTACTTCTTGCAGGAACTTGTCTAACTGCTACTTGAAGATGTCTAACTTTGTTCTAGCAATATTTTTTATGTTTGCTAGGAGAGTATTGAACTGCAGTGGACCTCTGATGTTCATACAGTGCTCTCTGATTGTGCCTATGGCAAAAATGCTCTTCACTGGTTCTATTCTATATTTCCTTCTGTATCATTTGTGCCAGTATGTTGTTACTTTACAAAGCAAATTTGGACCTGGCCTTCCAGATCCCAAATATTGATATCTTTCATGTGCTGCATACTGTATATTATTTGATACCTCTCATCTCTCCTTCCAGAGAGTAGATTTTGAGTTGGTACCAATAATTTAGGTGTTTTATGGTGTTTGTGCATGCTCTGCCATATATGTTCTTTGTATTCCCTCTTTTTCAGAACTCTCCTGCTTTGAGAGAAGTGAATACTGAGCAGTTCTCAAGGCAGGAAAGAACCAGTGATTTAAATAGTATTAGCATTGTGGTGGAATCCCTGGATTTGAATGTTCTCATAATCCATCATTTCATTTCCCTGGCTAATCCCATATTTGCTTTGTTATGTTCACCAAATGTCAGGTCATCAGACAATATAATTCTGCATTTTCTAATGCTTCCATGATTTTCTCAAGTAGTTGAGTAATTGTGACATACAAAATTGTCCCACTCTAAATCCATGTTAACCTGGATTCTGAAGTATATTGTTCTTCTTAAAATTCGAGATTTGATTCCTAATCATGTTTTCAAAAACATTTATTATGTATGTGATGGTAGTGAGATTGGTCTCTAGTTTTTAGCCAAAACATTGTAATGCATGTCATTCTTGTCATAACAAAATAACAAATAGGAATGATTAATTATGAAAATGTATTCACATTAACTTATTAATACTGTAGGTAGAGACACTTTGGATCGTATATGGGAGCATATTTGTATTTCATTAATGTAAACAATTATGGATCATCAACTTTTCTAACTCTACAGGGATAATGTTGTTTGGGATGAAAATCAAGAGGCCATTGCTAAGTCAAAGGTACTGGAGAACTCTGAAGTGACACTGAGTGCTGAAGATATTCAGAGGCTAGAACAGGATGCAGCTGACCAGTGGGATAATTTTTACAGTGTTCATCAAAATAGGTAAAACTTATTATTTTAATGGTCTATGTTTATGAGGGAACTATGCTACCCATATTGCCCAAATTGGTCAATCAAATTAACAGAGGAATAACATCTCAAATATTCTATATCACCCTACATTAAACCAATATGGGGTTGACAAATATGTTCTGCTGTTTCTCACGTAAAGAAGATCTGCTGGAAGGAAAGGCTAGTCATATAAATACATAGGGAAAGTGGCAAACTGTACTGTACCATAATCCTTTTGTCTGCATAACAAGCAAAGCAGGTATTATGTCAGTTGTGACGTCTGACAAGACAAGAGTGTATCCAAAATGGCACATGTTCAATTCAGATGCATCTATTTGAGTAAGCCATCTACAAAGTACTGTAGTTAAAAATTAGTACAGTATTAGTCAATGAAGGTTACAATATAATAATTATTTCTTCATAAACATAAGTTTGTGATAAGAACATGAGCCATGTTGTCAAATTCTCCCAGTTATTGTCATAATTAATCAATTATAATTTAGAAAACCACATGCTTGATCTAATTAGTATCAAGTAATCAAGCAGCCTTTTATTTGCATGGATGTCATATTCCTGTAAGCCCTGTTTAAAGCAATGAATGCTCAGATTAATTTTAAAAGTACTGTTCTGTACTGTACATGAAAAATATGGGTTATTTTCCAGATATTCAAAAGTTCACATTTTTCACTCTTTCTCAATAAAGCAATATGCTGTACCTGATTATTATTAATACTCATACATGCTGTATGTTCCTTATATTTGGAGCCAGACTATCAATGGATTTGTCTGTACTGCAAGTCCATGCTAAGCTACATTCTTGTGACATTACTAGTTTTCCTGACTTTAGAAATACAGTAACACCAGTAAGTAATACAGAGAAGATATTTTATTGATTAGGTGAGTTAATTTACAGCTGTGTCAAGTAAACCTTTGTCTAATTAGGACACTGCAGGTTTCAGGATGTTAATAAGATAAGTCATGGTGATAATGAAGTGTATAAATAAAAATAATAATAAAAAATCTTTTTATCTTCCAGGTTCTTCAAAGATCGACACTGGCTCTTCACAGAATTTCCGGAATTAGCACCACACTTGGCTCATACTTTTCCAGTGAAGCTTAACTCTTCGGAGGCATTAGACTCGAATTTACAAATTATACAAGATGAACATGCTGTTGACTATCATCAGCTAGCATGTGCAGATAAAGATTCTGAAACACTGATGATGAAAAAAGATGGCAGTGAGAAGTGTGACTCTGTGGAAATAGAGAATTTAGCTGAGAAAAAACTACACTTAACTGAGCCTACTGAAACCTTGCACTGTAATGATGAAGATGATACAAGAAGTGAATGTAAGGATATAAATATTGTTAATACAAATGCAGTGGCAGAGGAAATTTACCCAGGAGAAAAAGCTAAATTCCGCATTCTTGAAGTGGGATGTGGTGTTGGTAACACAGTCTTTCCCATTCTCAAAACTAACAATAATAAAGATCTGTTTCTCTACTGCTGTGATTTCTCCAGTACAGCTATTAACCTTGTTAAAGAGTCTCCAGATTATAAAGACAACAGGTGGGTTCTTTAATTTAAGCATTATATCAATGATAATTACTGTACTGTATAGTCAAAATATTTGAGTGTTTTTCATCTACTGTATTTATATATCACTAATGGAATTTCTAATATTTTTAAACAGGTTGGCATAATTAGAATATACTGTACTAGTTTAAATGTACAGTAATTAGTATATTTGGAGAAGATTATGCAAACTAACTAATCGTCTCTACATCTTCATGCTTTAACGTAGTCAGAATAAATATCCAGAATACCGAAGAGCTCTAGTTCATTTAATTATAAGACAAGTTCCTCTATTTTAAAACAGTTTCTCTTGTTTGCTACTCAAGTCTCCTTTCCAGTTAGTCCTCTGCACACTAAGCTCCTCACTTGTTAAACATATTAGCCATTGTGTTTCCATTTTTGCCGTGTCAGTGACTCTCATGGACAACTGAGATTAACAGGGCTCTTAATAGTTATGATTTTCATTTAAATTTGTTCTTTAGCATATATATTCATTTGTTTTTGCAACATCATTTACTTTTTTTTTCAGATGTTATGCTTTTGTATGTGATGTGACGAGTGAAGACTGGCAGACACCCTTCCCTAAAGCTAGTTTAGATGTTATTGTCTGTATATTTGTCCTCTCTGCACTTGTTCCTGACAAGTAAGTTCTATCCTATATTTTAGGTATATTCTGAATTTTGCTAGTACAGTATTCAGGTAAAAAAAATATTTGCTTAGGAAATTAACTAGGACACCATTATCTACCCTCTAAAAGATTTGTTGCATATCTTCATGTTGCATATCTCCATATTCATAAATCACTCATTCTGTCTGTCTGTCTGTCTGTCATACCTAAAAGCCAGAGTTACCTAACAAGTTAAATTTCATTAAATTATTTTTTATAGATTTTAACATATGAATTGATAAATGCTTCATCTAATTTACACCAGAATTTAGCAACCTGACTTAAACCAAATATGCCATAATCCTCACAAATGTATTACATAGGTAAAACTAGACCTAACTAGTTATTAATTCATGCAGTCAATATGTTGATATCATTAGAAGCAGACTAATTTTGAGAGAAATAATTGAAAATATACGTACAGGAATTTCTCTGGTGTTTAGACAAAATTGTCCATGCCAAATTGGCCTAGTAATATAGGTACGACTATTTGGTACAGCATACATAATACTGTCTATACCATGTAATTAAAATATTATAAGCTAACATATTTACTCTTTTGTAGATTAGAGCAGGTTGTGAGAAAGATGGCAGAGTACATCCGTCCTGGAGGTATTCTACTATTTCGTGATTATGGTCGCTATGACTTGGCACAACTTCGATTTAAGAAGGGAAGATGTCTCTCTAATAATTTTTATGTTCGTGGTGATGGAACAAGATGTTACTTCTTTACTCAAGGTATATAATTAATGTTTTATGTATTCTATTTGTTCATATTGTTACTGCATCGTTGGTAGGAATACCATGAGAGTTTTTACAGTTGTGTGTTTTGGGGGAGCCGCTTGGTGGCTTTCCCTAAAGGGAGTTAGTTCTATTTGGCCTACTGGAAACCACAGATAGAACCTGGCCCCCTTACATAGGTGCAGAGAGCAAGTGACATGTAGCCATTTCACTGGGAAAGCATCCAGAAAGTCATTGAAGCTTTAAACACAACTGCTGGCTTCATAAGACTTGAAGTCTCAAAACTACCAAACAACTCCTCAAATGATTAAACCAAAATATAAAAATTCACTCGAAACTAGCTCAAACCTATTAGTACTAATCACCACCGCCAGACAGCTGTGATCTTGGTCCTCTGTCAGCTCACCTTACAGTTCTGTCGCTGATGCATTGCCGTGTGCAACACAATAGTACTCCATGGTCTCCATTTCTTGTGGCGGGTCCCAGTGTTTCTAAGCTAAGTGTGTGCCATCTTAGGACTTCTCCTGTGGGAATCATTTGCTTGTGTATTATTCAAATTTAGCATATTTGATTCACAAGCATGTTTTTCTATCAAGTTTTGCTGTGGGGACTTTGCATTTGATGCTTCAAACTGCATGTGTCCAACAGTTAGTTCCTTGAGTGTTCATTTTGCACTGCCCTTGCATTGACAGAGCACCTTCTCTAGTATATTTGGGAGTTCACCCTTTCAAGGCCCAGCCCCTATGGTGGAGTGCCTTTCTTCAGGTATGTCAAGGGTTAATTGACTCCTCTGTTTAGGCCTGTGGTTGGGGGCATTCAAGTCGGTTGTGTTGGGGTGCACTTGGGGTTCAAACATTTTGTTTATACAACACACCACAGTCACCATTTGATACCTTAGTTCATTGGGCCCTGTGGGGATTGTTCCTCATAGGTTCTGATCCTCTCTGATTCTGCTTCTGAGGTGGAAGCATTTCAGGCAGCTGCCATCTTATATGTCTTGTCCAAAATAAAGTCGTACTCGGGGAGGGTGATCCATCTAGCTCCTTGGTGACCAGCTTAGCCTTGATTTCTGGCCTAGTATCCGAACATGGGCATTTTTCTGTGGGTCCACCTCTTTCAGCAGGTTGGGCAGGCAGCATACATCACTGGTTTGGCCTTTATGTTCACATACATGCGCAGCACGTGTGTGTGTGTGTGTATCAAATAATCACCAAAAAGGACACTCACACCAAAAACACATTTTCAAAATTTAAAATTTTTGATTTTCATAATTATGCCATAAATTTATGTCTGGTATGTGTTCTGTCTATCCTGTTCCTTGCTTGTCCCTCAAAATTTGTTATTATTATGATTCACTTAATAAAATTTATGTTGCTATGAAAAAAGCTCCTAGATTTATTGAATTTAATTTTGAGTCCTGCTTGTTGTTGACTTAGCAGAGCCAGACCAAATGATTTTGTGGGTTTTATACGACCTGAGCGCCAGATGTTCCCCATCCCTGGTTTAAGTGGAGTAAACTTTGTGAAATAGCTTCAGGGAGCCACCGGGGCTTTTATCAGAAAGAGTTTAATTACATTCAACGCTGTGTTTATTATATTTGCAGAAGAAGTTCGAGATCTCATGACTGGAGCAGGATTGGAGGAAGTGCAAAACCTAGTAGATCGCCGCCTGCAAGTTAACAGAGGAAAGCAGCTTATCATGTATAGAGTGTGGGTTCAAGCCAAGTATCGCAAACCAGTTATTGTTAACCAGCCCATTACATAGAATATAAGGTGTTGGCTTATCTGTTTATAAGTTAACTATATAGCTGATAGATATGATCCAAGTCAGCTGACTAAATGCTGTATATAACAAGGGTTCTTATTAAAGGAAGAAACTGTGCACAGATTTCAATTGCTGAATGTATATTATTACCATTTGACTATCTTCCATGCATTTAAAGCACCAGTATTCAAAACATTGTGATAGCTAGGAAACCAATTGGCCTTTATCACCACATAGATATCAAGGGAAGTAAAATGGGTATCCTTCGCTCGTTTCAAAAGTTTGGGACAAGAAGACATAAAATACCAGAGACATGGAAACTAAGGCATCTCTGCAGGGTCCTTTAACCCTCAGAATGCAGATATAAAAATTGATTGTGTGCAAATAATTACAATTATTATTTTACTAGGTTTTTCTTAACACAAGCTGCCAGCTTCCTGTCCTCATCGAGGCCACTAGGGTTAGTGGCCCTCGGGTAAATAAGGTTAACTTAGAGAAAACTAATTCATTGTTTAAGGAGATTATTTGGGGAGGCTAATGTAACAGCTGAAACAAGTTCATTAATGAACTATTTGTGCAGTTCATTAATGAACTGTGTCCCTTTAGTGTTATAACGAACTGTCTATACGGAGGATGGGTTGATTTAACTCTTAAGTAAGAAAATTGTTTTCTAATGTGAAAGAATTTTAAATAATTTACATGTACCAATGCAAATTTAAATGTAATATTTTGTCATAAGTTTCATTATAATTTTACCAGTGTCATAATAAATAATTTACTGTGTAACTTTTTTTTGTTATCCTATGGTAGTGTTATTTTCTAATTGCATTTGATCCCAAAGTATAGAAAATGGTTATTATTCCTCTCAACTTTTGCTCTGACCTTTGCCTCGGACAGCTTAGGAATTAGTTACTTGAAGATTGCCAACTCATTATCTAGAGTTGTGACAATTTGTCACAGGTCTGAAAAATGGAAAGCAATTTTGAGGAGTGATGGATGTCATCTTATATCCTTCACAAAGATGGGTAAGGGAGATGGGAGATTTGTATTTAACTATACCATAAGGGGAAGGCAATTATAAGAAACAATAAGAGAAAAAGACCTGGGAGTAGACATAATCCCAACACTAACACCAGAAGCTTATGTGAACAGGATAGCATCAACAGCATAGGGAAATGTGACAATTTGTCACAGGTCTGAAAAATGGAAAGCAATTTTGAGGAGTGATGGATGTCATCTTATATCCTTCACAAAGATGGGTAAGGGAGATGGGAGATTTGTATTTAACTATACCATAAGGGGAAGGCAATTATAAGAAACAATAAGAGAAAAAGACCTGGGAGTAGACATAATCCCAACACTAACACCAGAAGCTTATGTGAACAGGATAGCATCAACAGCATAGGGAAAGTTAACAAACATCAGAAAGTCATTTAAGAAGCTAAACAGGAGGTTATCAAGTCTTACACACTGCCTACATAAGACAATTACAAGTATGCAGCTCCAGCATGGAACCAAAACCTTGTGAAGCATGACAGAAACAAGAAAGTTCAGAGGTTTGTAACTAGATTATCAGAATTGAGAGACTTCTGCTTTGAAGACAGGTTGAGAGAACTCACTTCCACAACTTTAGAAAAGAAAAAAACAGAGGGGATATGATAACTATGTACAAGATCTTGAGAATAGATAAAGTGGATAACGGAAGCCCATTTAATTGTGGTAGGATAATGGGAAGTCGGTGGCAGCTGGACTTGTAATTGAGTCGAAGAGATGTACGGAAGTTCTCATTTCGATTTGGTCAGGAAGTTGAATATACTGAAGTACTGTAAGAGGTTGTTGAAGACAATTCCATTCACAGTTTTAAAAAGAAATAAAATAAAAACATTAATGTTGAGAGGTATTTGGCATGCCAAGTATAAACAGCTAGGAGGAGGGACATAAAGAGCTACATCTCGCTTAATTTTAGTCACTGATTGATAGGTAAGCACCAAGATGCTAATGACTTTAAGGTGATGATAATGTGATTTGTGTTTAATACAATGGAAATTGTCTTGGTCCTTGGTCACTATGAGACATGTGAACATTTAACTAAAGTTGAAAAATGGAACTGGAACACTGGGCCATGCACGGGCACCTTCATTAGTTATATTGGTAGAGCCTGAATTAATTTAATTAATTGTGTATATATAATATTTAATGAAATGTATTATGAAATTTAATATTTAATAAAATAATTAATGAAAGAGCTAAAGCCATCAACTATTCTTAGTTGATTCAACTAAAGATGTCTCTCACCATGAGCAAAAAAATTTAATACTAAGGTTTGTGATTCAAAATAAAGAAATTCATAGATTTGAGAGTTGAGAAGTTTATTGAGGTTATAAATTTACATAAGAAAACTGAAAATGTTGATTAAAAGAATAAAAAAACATAATAACATGAAACTCCTCTGGATGATTTTGAGTTAAAGGACACAATAATGACTCCAACATGTCAGTTAAGGTAATATACTTAAACCGTAATGTGTTAACAATTCTGCATTTGAACCCATAATCCCTTCATTAGTTTGGTTATAATGCCTGTCAAGTAAATAAGTAACTATCAAAAGAAAGCACCAAGCCTGGAAGACTGTAGCACTATATATATATAATGCCTGCTGAGCCTCAACTTATCCATGCACTTCCCCAGCCCATTGTCATCATGAAGCTTGGTGGGCGGCTGCCGGAGTGTGATGCACCATGGGACAGTTCTCTGTCCTTTTGAAGCCTTATGCTCCTGCTGCCATCTTCACTAATTGTGCTGGATGTCTTTTCCTCTTCCTTATGTTTAATTTCTTCCCCCCACTTCTCCCTTATGATTGTCATTTCCCACCAACTTTTTGCCATTCTTGATTATTATTTCAGATGTTGTCTTCTGTTTTGACACCGGGTGTTTGGGGAGGCACTCACTCTCGCCCGTAAAACTGTAGTACCCGACGTTGTCAAGCGAGGGGACACTTTTATTGTCAATCTTTGCCTTTGTTGCCGAGCCCGATCTCGACGGACTGATGGTTCTTAAGGTGGGGATTGTAGGGCGTATACCCACGATGCACCCGTGGGGGGGACCCCATCTTGTCGGGTGTCTTATCCTCTAATTGTGGCTCCATAGTGGGTATGAGGGCTTGTTTGTGGATGAAATTCTTACCTGTTTGTTTATATGCTGATATCTGACCCTCCTTTTAACTTCACACTCGTGGGGTGGGCGACCAGGCCCCCAAACTGTGATAGAAGGCCGGGCTCTGTAGCCGCTGCTACATTGGGCCCAGATCTAGCCGCTTCTGATTCTGCAGACTACCCCTCTCTGCTCCCCTCCTACCTTTGTGGCAAGGTTGAGCCCCAAGCCCCCAGTACCCACCTCATCACCTGGAGTGGCTCCGTCTCTCATTGTAACAACTGCACCTTTTACCCCTCCCCCCTTACTGGGGGTGCTTAGCGCTGTCACCTCCGCAGTCGTATGCACACAATTCATTCCATACACACAAATCATAATAGTGTGATACATCAAATGAACAAATCCACAAGGACCGTGATGAGGGTTCGAACCTACATCAGGGATGATCCCAGACGCGCCTTAGTCCTTGAGGCCCAAGGCCATTCTATCCTCCAGATTGATACATTCACTTGACCCCCTCGTGGTCATCGTCAGCCTCTTTGCGATCACTTTTGATGATAGGTCTCTTCTGTCTGCTGTAATTCTTGCTGGTGCCAGATGCTCTGTTCAAAAGTACATTCCCTCTCCTCGACTCTGCAGTTGGTGCTGGAGATTTGGGCATATAGACCCTTCAAATACACAAGTTAGGTGTGTCTATGCCCCTTGTGTGTCGACTCTGGTCATTCTAAGACGGTGCTCTTTTTCCGAAGCTCACTGCATCAATTGACGTGGGCGCACCTTCTCCCGCACATGTATGCACTACAAATTTGAGGGAGCCATCCTCAGTTTGAAACATCGCGATCATTTATCTTTTCCTCAGGCGAGACGCCAAGTACGCAGCTTTCTCTTTTTCTCTGGTACGTCTCATGCTCGTGCATTGCATTTCACTTCTCTTCTCCCTCTCCCACTTTCCCACTTTCTCAGTTTTGCAACCGTTTCCAGGCCTTGGACCCAGACACCTCCATCTCACCTGCTCCTTTGCATTCTGAGCCAGAGGGACATCCTCCTGGTTCTCCATCTAGTTCCTTCCTTCCTTACCTGTCTCCTGTGCCCTCTTTCTTTTCTTGCCCAATCCTCCTTCTTAGACCTCCCCTCTGTCTTTTGGCCTTCCACACCGCCTGTCAGACCAGGCTGTTTTCCCTCCTCCTTCCAGCCATCTTCATGTTGACCGTTTCCGTTCTCCTTCTCCTGTTGAGACTGTCACCCAGCACAATGCTGCTGGTACACCTGTGACTACATCAGAAACGTAATCCTGGCTCCTCTCCTTCCTACTTGCCGGGTAAGAAGGCATCGCTCTCTCCCTCCCCTTCCAACTCACTCTATCCCTGTATTCCCACCCCATTTTCGTGGCAGTTCCCCCTTTTCCCAACTATGGAGGTTCCCTTGATTGTCTCTCGGATGCTGCTCTTGTTGAGGTGCGCTCACATGTTTCTGTCCCCCCCTCCCCCTGATTCCCTTGACCGCCCCTCTCTGATGCCTCCTCCCACTCCACTCTGTCAGTCCGCCTCTGGTCCATCCTACTGATCCCATGACTCCATCGTCCTTGCTAGATTTACCTATGCCCTATGACCCCGATTTCACTGATCCTGATCATACTTAGTATGTGTATACTATATTTCTAGTATACTGTTCTATATTTACGGTGGGAAATGTTTGACTAAGCCAAGATATCTCGTGAATTTATCTTTACCACCCCATCCTTGCTTTCAATAGCTCTATCTTGCTTTCCCACCTACATCAACGATTTTTCTACATTATCTCATTTTCTACATTCCGAATTTCAATTTTCTTGCCTCCCACATTACCTCCCTCTTCATCTAAAATACCCATTTTTATTATCTTTATCTCCACCCCTATCTTCCCACGTCCCTTATCATTTAACTTCTCCTTTCTCATCCTGGCTTCTTTCTCAACTCACAATCAGGGATCCAGGATTCGATTCCCGGGAATTAGGCAACTGTTGTCAGGGTTGCATCCTGGGTCTGAGTCAATAGCTCGACCTTGGGGGACCTCAATACAACCACAGTACAGTACATACACATTAGGCTTCCTGACCCCCAACAAAATTAATTATTTAAAATTCCCTTGTACTGAAGATGATTCGACTACAGAATTACGGTTGTCTAAGTTCTTTAGGTACCCTGACAGAACAGTAAACAGTAAGGTAAATAGTATATACAGGTACAGCTGGAAATGCAGTTGTTCTGACAATGGGTGATGGCTCATATTTTGAGTGGGTAGACTGTGTAAGCAACTGAGCCTCTAGTCTTCAAGCTGAACTATTTGCACTCAAATGTGTACAAGTCTCCAAACATGACACATTAATTGGAAGTGATTATCATCCTTAGTTGCGCTAACCGTCTTCTTTTGACAGTTAGTTGTGCTAAATTAATTAAGACATTTGTAACATGTCCGTGTCTAATGTACACACATTAAAGCAAATGGCGGGACCTTCGACAAGCCGCCGGCTTCCTGTCCTCATCGAGGTCACTAGTGTTAGTAGCTCTCGGGTAAGTATTTCAAAATTAATAATGATGGTAACAAGAGTTACTGCATGTGGATTCCATCTCGTTGTGGAGGGAGCCACATTTAAATTGCCCGCCGGCGGGAGCATTTTTCCGCCTCCCTGTTATACTGGACGGTGATTGGCTGCGCCACCCCCGGGGCCGCGCGCCCCCGGCAGAGCGGGTAACCCACATCTACGAGGTAGACCGCTTCACCTTTCGTCCATTCTACTTCGGATCATTCCCTACTAGTGTACATCCGGACCTCGCCAGTCTGCAGAACCTTGCCCCGCCTCCTTCATCAACATCCGCAGACGAGAATGGTTTCTACCTCTACCTAAGAAGACTACAGGCGTAAGGTGAGCCTGTTAGTTCTGTACACCTTAGGCTCTCAACGTAGAGCGCCGCCTTAGTTATTATGCTTGGCCACAATATCATGTTGGCCTCCGAATGTATGATAGAGTTGATGATTTAGCTAAAGAATCTGCCTTCAAAGAAGTTGATTATAACCTTAGATTGCCATAAGCAGTCTGAGAACAATGATACACCAAGGGGTTAAGTCTGCAATAGTAATTCAGTCTATGATCACTCTATCATGCAAGAAGAGCCACACATCTATGGATCATCCAATAACATCAGCAGACTCCTAAATTTTACAACTGCTCGGCATAGACAGCTATAAGTAGTTCAGGTTTCTCTGTATCTCCCACCGCCCCATTTCTCTGAATTTGCATTACTTGCTGCTGAAGGTCTGACCAAATGTAAACCGCCAGCTAAATATTATTCGCGCACTCCGTCATTATGCGATGGAGTGCAAAATGATATGTTAATTTAGAGACAGCTCTATAACAAGTGTTCAAGACATATGACCTACTACCAGATATTTTAGCCAAATATACCTGCAGTTTGCTAACTGTAGGTAATAAGTGACCTTAGTGATTGTGGCCTTTCCGCTGCTCCTCACTGGATGGGGGCGGTGGAAAGACCGCCTAGACTACATAGTTATGATCTAGTGGTTGTAACCCGTCCTCTTACAAATTATCTACTTATTATCAAGTAGAAGAATAGCCTATCTACAAATTACGTCGCGTTTCGCTCATATCCGCTACGGCCAAAAAAGGCCGTAATTTGAAAATGAAGAAATTGAAAATAAATTTTGAGTTTATTTGTTTTCTAAAACGGCAAGTTAAGGACAGGAAGTTCTGCCTTAGGAGGCAGAAACTTCCTTAGGAGGGGAGAAACTAAGGTTTCAAAACGTCATGAAAACCGTTAAGTGAAAGTTTTCTTTCCTAACCTAACAGCCTAAGCCAGAGAACCCAAAACAGAAAACAGGACAGTACGTCACTTTCGCAAGCCGATTCTATTTTCAATTACTTCCTTTTTTTAGCCTGAGTGCGCATACGAGCGAAAAGCGACGTAATTTGTAGAAGGACGGGTTGCATAACAAGCTCATACCACTGTTTACGTTTCCGGCAACGGCGTTCTAAAAGATGCAGGCGACACCGTGTTTTTCAGTATTAGCAAAGTTTGGGAAATGGCCCAGGAGTCTAGCCACACCAATAAAGGGGAAAGCGAGAGCTGTTTCCCCAGTTGCTAATTCAGGGCTGAGTGATATAAATGTTCAAGTAGTATCCCCCGCCTCTTCATGTCTACATAATTACACCCTGTTGGGTTATACTCACATCACAGTGTTTTCCCCCGAAACGCAGGCTTGTTGCTAAAATAATTCGATGCTGTCTAATTTTTCAATCCGCAGCTATTAACTTCCTGAAAGTTATACCCAGCCTTTATCTTTCCCACCTCCCGTCACATACAGTCCTAGAAGTCTCTGTAGAGAAAGCTAAAGGACAATACCAATAGACAATACCAATATATTTTGTTTATTTTATTTATTAATCAAGAATTACCGAGGTTTCAACTTTGCCTATTCTGCTCTTATATGAAACAAAATTAAATTCTGTACATTGCCTAATTATATCCTAACGACCAAACACAAGAAATTCTTACCTAAAGATATAGTTGTAAAAATAAGTATTGTAGGTTTGCTAAGAGATCATTTAATTTACTTTGGGGTTAGGCATGGATGAAGTATATTAAGCTGAGTTTAATTAGAATAATGAGATCATGCTTCATTATTTTAAGCTTACTGTGTGCTATTTATTAAGTTAAATTATGAATTATCGTACCGTTTAATGCATGACCTAACATGCGCTCCAACTATTGTCACAATTTTACCGCAATATTGTTTTAATAATTGAATATCTTATATTAATGAGGCTACAAGAGCTATACACTTTAATCGTGTTTTTGTCAATATTTACGAAGATTTTTTTAACATAGGTACATCCACATTTATGCAGCTACACATAGGCTATATGAAATGTTGCGTAGTCTGCGTATAGAGCTAGAGCTAGTCCCCACCCTATGTGGTGCTAAAATATCCACCCCCTCACCCCCCGATCCTGCTGGATGTTAATTACACAGTGGCATCTTCGTGCTCACGGGTCAAAGCAACAGAGTCCATAGTATATATACATTTTACATTATATCATCTAGATCTTCATATATACCCGGTAAGTTAAACTGCCAGAAATATGGTTAGCCTCATCCTCACTGCAGGAGCAGTATTGCCTCTTTTGCAGTGCTGCATGTTCCATTGCCTGTTAGCTCGTCCCTGGCTTTGTCTCCAATGATATTTAGCCTCACCCTTGTTGCTTCTTGGAGCCTCAGGGAACTTATATATTGTACACACAGAAATCACAATAACGTGATATAATAAATGAGCAAATCCACAAGGTCCTTGATGAGGGTTCGAACCTATATACTGTACATTGTTATTGTTTACCGTGAGTTTAAGTTCATTTTACAGTCACGCTTTACTGAAGATGCTAGGCATATAGTCTTCTTGGTGGTTTGGTGCCTTCTTTTGATCATTACTTTGACTTAAAGGAAAAGAAACAAGGTTGTTTAACAACTGTATAAATAAATCTCTGGTGCCCCCCCACTCCACTTGGATTATTATATCCAAGCACGGAGACCTCATTTTCGGAAAAATAACATTTCCTCTCGAGAAAGTTCAGCACCAGGCGACAAATCATTCTTGGTCTAAATCAACTCTCATACCAGGAACGGTTGACAGCCACTCAACTAACAACACTACAGACCTGACCTGGCAGGGTTGTTCTCATCGAATCTTTTAAAATACTGAACACTCTGGAGGATATTAATTGATCCAGACCACTTCTTCAAAAGGTTAGATATAACATGAACAAGGAACAACAGTTTCAAGTTCAACAAGCCACAATGTATGACAGAAAACGAGAGATGCTTTTTCACCATAGGGTGATAAATCCATGTACCCGCCTACCCGCCGAAGCCGTAAATGCCACAACGCTGCTGCATTTAAGATCGAACTCTATAAAATCATCAGGACAAATTGGAGGGTTTTTGGCTTCCTGTCCTCGCCGAGGCTTCTAGAGAGATGGTGGCCTTCAAGTAAATTCAGATGAATTTACTTGCTCAACTCCTACGCATTATTAAAGGAGTCGACGCAGTTACTGAACAAAAACAAATTTTTTTACACGTGAACAGGCCCACATACTGGCACGGAGCGATAGAATGCTGGTGCACAACTGGCATTTTCACTTGTATTTTTACTGTAAAGGAAGACCGGCCCTGAACCGCAGTTACACAATTTACGTAAAAAGTTTGCCGCGTGACCGCTTTTGTGTTATATCACCTTTACGCAAACATTAATTCTGAGGATTAGCATTTCAAGAGATTTTCTTTGCCTCTCGTAGTCTCCAGTAAATGTACAATCTCACAGACCGTTGCACAGAGGAAGTGCACGGTAACCTAGGGTTATAAAACAGAGTTAGTGGCGAAAACTTTCACGTAAACTGCACGTATCATAAAGAAAAGAAAGGCATGATCAACACTATCAGAAATGCCATCTGCCAATGCAATCTACCAACCTGTTTTGGCAGATTTAGTACTAAGCTTCGAGATTCTATTTTAGCGGCCTCTAACAGCATGATAAATTAGTCTTTGAGAATGTAAGGGGTGACCTTGCGAAACGCTATCCCTAGGCGTCAGACCAAAAATACAAGTGAAAATGAACTTTTGGTGAGTTAATTTTTCTAATTCCCTCGACAGTGAAGAAAAACATAAGAAATATTGAAAAGATTCGTGTTAGAATCATTAATCTTATCCTTTCGGTCATATTCAGCAACATATGTTTGCAAGAAAGACTGCTCCAAGCAGTCTTTGTATTCTTATATATTGAGCTTGGGATTTATTGTACACGCTAAACCCTTAGAAGGATACATATTTCGTTCCCACAAGGAGAGGTCTTTAACTGTGTTTTTTTTTAAATTTACCTCAATATAAAGCATGTCACCGGTCGCCACCAAGTACAAGGGTGGAGGCTAATGAACCAAGCTTTCGTGGTCACTGCCATGTTTAAGTCAGGCTGGGGTGCTACAACGACAGACTCTGCTAGAATAACAGAGCATTTATCACAAAATACTTCCACGTGGAAAACTTACTACGACAAAACAAAAGGGAGTTTATACGAGGAATCCACCAGCAGCTCGACAGAAACATGAAAAAACAAATCACAACGCTCCTTCTGGGGCTTTGAAGAGAAATAGAGCGTCGTGGGGAGTAAAAGTCTTGGGAGAGGGAGGGGGCGGAGGAATGTAATGTGCCACTGAAAAGTTTTAATAGTTCTGCTCTTAAATGTGTGTGTGTGTGAAATAGTTCTTAGCCGTATCGGCATTGTGCCTTACACGTAAGACTGTTTAAGAACATTTTCAGTAGAAAATCAGCAAATAATTATTTTATGTTCGTTTTTGTGGTGCCCGCAAATCCTTTAGGATTATTATAAATTAAGTGGACTAATATCAGCTTGTAGGCAATGTAGAGTTGATTCAGGTTTACTTATAAAATATATCTTAGTTTGCTTTAACAACCATTTTTCCCAACCTCCTCTTTTTGGGAGACAACATTTTGTCATATCCTGCACATTAGTACTTTTAGTAGGCTGTGTTCATAAATGTATCCTTCGCTTGTCACCTGCCGAAACCACATTTATTGAGCATGGATATTTTCTTGTATGTATGTATGTATGTATGTATGTATGTATGTATGTATGTATGTATGTATGTATGTATGTATGTATATATTTATTGCTCCTCACATAATGCTCGAAAAGATACACAAAATAATACGTTTAGCTCTTTCACCCACTAAAGTGCGGACACGACCAGCATAGAGGGCAGGGCAGTATTTAAGGAGTCGTAGTGACGAGTTGTCGTTTGTTATGGACGCAACCTGTCCTCTTAAAATTATGTCGCTTTCCGCTCGTATGAGCGCTATGACCAAAAATGGACGTAATTTGAAATGAAATCTGCTCACGAAAGTGATGTACTGTCCCGTTTTCTGTTTTGAGTCCTCTGGCTAACTCGGTTAGGTTATGAAAGGAATCTTTAAATTAACGGTTTTCATGACGTTTTGAAATCTTAGGAGAACTTCTTGCCTTCCTAACCTACCAGAGGACCCTTAACTTGCTGTTTTGGAAAAAAAAAATCCAAAATTTATTTTCTATTATTTTTCATTTTCAAATTACGTCCATTTTCAGCCATACGGGCAAACGGCCGAATTCAGACGTAATTTGTAAGAGGACAATAGTGGTGTAGGTTAGTTGTTTACTGAGGGCGAGGCTTCTGGTATACGAGGCTTCAGGTATACGAGGCTTCAGGTATACGAGGCTTCAGGTATACGAGGCTTCTGGTATACGAGGCGTCAAAACTCACACATCCTCCTCACTGTAATAACTTACAATACATTCCATGCAACACTGATCACACTTTAATGCACTAATGACCACTACCTTATATCCTTTTATTATTAACATTCGTGATGGAAATTCAGTAAGATATGATTTGTGCTTTATATGTATATATTATTTGCCTTGTATTTAATTTATAAAGCATAATATTTTGTCCCTCACCCTACGTGTTGCCTCGCATTCTGTTAAAGATGACTTACTAACCAATCTTTGGTCATAGACAAATCATTATGATGCTGAATGATCTATAACGACGACGGCTTTATAAACAAACACTGTAATTAATGAGAAACAAAGGTCCATTCAAAGTTTTTACACAAAAAATTCTACATTTAAAAAATGTTATATTGTTGTAGTGTGGCAGAGTCCCGTGCGGCCTGGTGTGAGCCCGGCAACAATGACCTTGGTGTGACATCACCGGATGTCCCATTGTCCTATTTTCTAAAAGACTTTACATGTGTTGTCCCTCATCCGGTGCGTGTGTCGCTAGTAGGGTTCATTTGTAATAATATAACTTGCATATAGCTGTTAAAAACTGTCTGTGCTGTCAGTGGCGATATGTATGTTAAGGGTGTAGCAGCCTACCTGTCAGTTGTTGGCTCCGGGAATCAATGTCATAAAGTTTCCTTGCCCTATCTTGGGCAGTCATATGACTTAACTAAACCACTGGTGTTGCTCTACCAGATATTCGGTTCAGCTGATCTGCACGGGTTCTGTTTTTCCCAACTGGGTGGCCCAGCTGACCACTGCTCTTGTCTTGGCCAGATATGTGGCCCAGCTGACCAATGGTCAGTTCTGCCAGAACACACATAAATCAGGCTCATTTCCCGCTCTCAATCTGTTTAATCAAGTGTAATGCGCGAGAGACTGCCAATTCAGGAGAAATTTAAACCACTAATGATCTAAAATGTTCGAAATTGTGGTTTGATCTTTTATTTCTCGTAAAATTATTGACCTCGCTAAAATTTGCTTCTTAGGGGTTTACTCACTGGCTGCTGCTCTCTCACTATAGACAAACAATTTATTAATAATGAAGAGCAACTCACAGTAACGTGGCTGGGAACATTAACAATCACAGTAACGAGGAAGAAACCGTAAAAGTAACAATAACGAAATAGGAACAGTAATATTCACAGCTGAAATAGTAAGTCACAGAAACAACGAAGAAATGTACATTCCCTAGAAGGGTGTAGACTATTAGACCATTTGAATGTACACAATCTGTCATTCAAAAATAACAGTATCTATTATTAATATGGATGAAGTACCTGTACAAAAAAGAACATTAGAATAAAAAGACTGCGTTTTATTAATTGTGTAGAGGGCTAGAGAAAGAAGGCAAAAAAGAAGTAACTTTCTTAGGCCTTTCTTAATATAGTATATATATATATATATATATATATATATATATATATATATATATATATATATATATATACTAAATTAGACCTAAGATGGCGTACATTAAGGCTAGGATTGCTTGCGACAGATTAGGTTAGGATGATAGTTACAGTTCCACTTTTTAGCCTGCCATTTATGGTATTCCAATTAGTACATATTTTGGGGGTACATCAGTCCATATTTGTACATGCCACCTACAGTCAATTCAGTTAATACACAAGGGTTTCAACAAAAGTAACTTAATAAGGTTTTAAAAATGTCAGCCCAAGCTATAATATGAAACACGATTCAATTTGAGAAACTTTTATTTATAGAATTTATAGTTCTATAGAATCTATTGTTCTATAGATTTATAGAACAATATACCAGAGAGCAAAATAGATTAATTAGGTCACTGAATTGTGTCAAACACAGGTTGAAGGTGTGTGGATGGGTATAAATAGGAAATACTTTGCATACCTTGAGATGGTTTTGGAGCTTAGCGTCCTAGCGGCCCGGTCCTCAACCAGGCCTCCTCGTTGCTGCACTGGTCAACCAGGCTGTTGGACGCAGCTGCTCGCAGCCTGACGTATGAGTCACAGCCTGGTTGATCAGGTATCCTTTGGAGGTGCTTATCAAGTTCTCTCTTGAACACTGTGAGGGGTCGGCCAGTTATGTCCCATATGTGTAGTGGAAGGGTGTTGAACAGTCTCGGGCCTCTGATGTTAATAGAGATCTCTCTCAGAGTACCTGAGAAAAGCACCTTTGCTTTTCAACGAGGGTATTCTGCACATCCTACCATGCCTTCTGGTCTCATGTGATGTTATTTCTGTGTGCAGGTTTGGGACCAGCCCCTTCTACTATTTTCCACGTGTAAATTATTATGTATCTCCCGCCTGCGTTCAAGAGAATACAGATTTAAGGCCTTTTAGTCGGTCCCAGGATATGCATGGACATACCTACAAAATATATCCCTTTGCAGCTTTATATTTTCTTGTTTATTTACACTTTACTAATTTTACTATTGTTATTTACTATTTTTTTTACTATTACGTTGTTCTGCAAACTGTAATAAAAAACCTGTTGAGTTTAATTATCTTATTGGCTGGGTGTGTTTTATTATTAAAACTATCAGGTGTAGAGCGCATGCGTACGGTAACACCTTTGGGAAGGGAGAATTAAGGTAGCATAGGAGATTGATGAGTGGGAGGATGGAGGGATATGGGTCGGTAGAAATGTTGGGTGAGAGGGGAGGTGTGGGGGAGGGGGAGCGTGCAAGATGGCTAGGAGAGTTGGTGAGAGAAGAAATAGGAGGGAAATCTGGAGGGGGAGGGAGTGACTGCATTAACGGCAAGTTGTAAAGCTAAAAGTTTCTCACATAGACGGTGAAAATGCATGAGTGTGTCACTCGGGAGGTTCTCGTCCGTACATAACCCGAGGGTGAAGAACAACACGCTCTTAATGCTTCACTCGCTCACCGTCTACTGTATCTTCCTCATGCTTCCTCCCGATTATGTGCCTCTGTAATCATTTACACCACCGCTCGCGGGATGGGTATGGGGTGCATAATAAAGAAAGAAATCAATCAATCATTCCTCCCGTGACGTATATTGTAGCAAGGCTCGGTCAAGGTCAGCCAAGCATCCCGGCCGTGGTCACATGCGTAAGCCGGGCCGAAACAAAGCTGCATATCGTGAAATGTACGCTTTCATATACGCTTCCCATGCATGCTTACAAAGGTTTGTAAGCGTAATACCCGAAATGCCTGAAACCCGAAACGCTGCGCATACTAGTGGCTTTGCAAGAATGTACATACCATGCTATGTATCCTCACAAACCCAATGTACCTTCTTGTAGTAATGCCAATAAGGCGTTTTGTTTGTCATTGATCTATATTAAATAATTTTTGTCAACCCTTCACCAACTTCCCTCTCTTTCACTATGTACCTTCCCTACCATTCCGTACCTTTTGCACATGTTTCCAATCCTTCACCACTTTCTCTATCCTTCACCAATATCCCTACCCTTCACCACCTTCCCTACCCCATCACCATCTTCGCTATCCTTCACCGTCATCCCTACCCTTCACCACCTTCCCTACCCTTCACCACCTTCCCTACCCTTCACCACCTTCCCTACCCTTCACCACCTTCCCTACCCTTCACCACCTTCCCTACCCTTCACCACCTTCCGTACCCTTCACCACCTTCCCTACCCTTCACCACCTTCCCTACCCTTCACCACCTTCCCTACCCTTCACCACCTTCCCTACCCATCACCACCTTCCCTACCCATCACCATCTTCGCTATCCTTCACCGCCATCCCTTCCCTTCACCACAATCCCTATTCATCACATCCATCCCTATCCTTCACCGCATTCCCTACCCTTCACCGCAATCCCTGCCCTTCACCGCCATCCCTATCCTTCACCGCCATCACTATCCTTCATCACTTTCCCCCCTCATAACTATAACCATCTTCTCTGTGCACTGTCTTCATTAAATAAATTAAGACAAACGGCTGGTATTGAGCGAAATTGGAAAACATTATAACTTTTTCTTTATTAAAAATATACAATATAAAGATTATATTTACATCAATTTCCATCACCATTTCATTACATCAGTTTCAAATGAAAGATCAACAAACAGCAAGGAACTAACTGCTTGCTGTTAATTTGAGTAGATGCGGCTGGTGATGCCTTGGTTCGCGCCACCTCACAGTCCTGGTGGATTTTCTAAAGGAACTGCTATTTGATGCAGATTAACGTCTAATTAAAAAGTAATAGACCAGTCAGAAGGAAGCAGTCGTTATTAGATGAAGATTAACATGTGCTTGACGAGCAGATGTTAATCTGCTTGAGAATGAGATGTTAATCGACTTGAGAATGGTCCAGGACGGGCCGAAACATCGTCGTCCCTTCAACTTCTAGTGTGTGGTCTGGTCAACATCTGCTTGACGAGTGAACAAATAAAAACAGATCCTTGATCAAGAACTGCTAAACACTTTGGTTTCAGCCCGCTGCGTCCTGTTAATTACTGGAAAATACCCCAAATGACCACAAAGTCCGTAGCCTAACATTTGTGGTATTTTGTGATAATTAGTAAGACATAGGATACTTAGTGGTAACTTTGCTGTATTTTGTGGTAGCTTTGTGTTACTTTCGTGGTGCTTTGTGGTAATTAGCGGGCTCGGCTGCGCACAAACACCCGGGGAATGATTTTATTAAGTAGGAATTTCGTTGAGCCAGAAAATATAAAATTATATTTTTTTACACCATGGCAAAAATTTTTGTAACGATATAATAATTAACTAACTATAAGCTAACTTCCTCTAGTAAGATTTAGTCATACTATGATAAAAGTCAATTAGATTATGGGTAGTCTAGGTTTTTAAATATTTTAGAGATTTTAAAGGATTGTTATTTGCTTAGCTAAACGAATTAGAGGGTTCAGTTCCTGAACCGATTATGTGCCTCTGTAATCCTTTACACCACCGCCCACGGAATGGGTATGGGGTGCATAATAAAGAAAGAAATTGAATTCTTCCTGCATGCTTGTAACCCCAGCGAGAGTTTTATCTAAAATAATTATAGACATAAATATAATGCAGCTCCAAAGACGTCAAATCCAGATTAAAAATATTAAGTATTTATCTATATCTATAAATCTGTATTAAAATATTCAGACAAATCTGAATACTGGTAGTTGGTAAAATAGGATATAGTAGCATCACGCAAACATTGCCCAACAGACGCGTGTTCGATTCTCCGTATGCAGGGAGTAACAGTGCCTAACCCAGTTTAAAATGGTTTCCGGAGTAAAACCAGCCCCATCGACCGGTCGGAGTATTTCAATTGGTTCACAAACATCTAGCAAGAGGGAGATATGTACCTTCCTGTTGCACTCAACTGTAATATTTTTTATTTATTTATTTATATATACAAGAGTTCTTACATTCTTGTACTGCCACTAGTACATGTAACGTTTCATATAAGTTCCAGCAGTTATAAGACGGGGCACACAATATGAAACTGAATTTCTGGCTGATGCAAACAAAGCTTATTGACGATTATTAAATAATTGCACTAATTTCTTTATAATAAACTTAAAAATATAATAAATAATGAAATAGGTGAAATAAATAAGTAAAATATATAAATATTAAATAAAGACCAGTGGAATTTTTAGTGTTGCTTTAATCTGAAATAAACTTTATAAAAAAAATACAACCAGCCCGACTCGCGTTACATATTGGAAATTTGAGATTGGAGATGCACTTAGTCAGACGGAGAGTCTGTTCAGTACTGATTATCACTGAAACCTAAGAAAAATAACTAGTGGGTATTTTAATCTAATATGTCATGATGCCTCACTCTATTTCTGTCTACACAATAGTTAGCCTTGAGCACGAAGGCACTCACCTGCATGCCTGAACGTTACAAACTCTCCTTGAGTGTTCAAAATGATATAGATAAAATTAAAAGAGGGCCATCAGAGCAAACATTGTACTCATGTCAGCAAACATCGAGATGTAACTGTGAGTAGGCTATCAGAGGGGCTTTTCACGTATAAACTTTATAACATTTATTCGTGTATTTTTATTAACTGTATAAATATGGATCCCGGAAGTGCAGACGGGTTCGCTGTTGATTCACAATCTGGAATTCCGGGTTCGAGTCCCTGGCAGAACATAAATCGTTGGGCGCGTTTCCTATATCCTAATGCGCCTGTTCACCTAGCAGTAAATACTATAGGTACCCAGAAGTTATTCAGCTTGAAGGGTTGCATCCTAGGGAGGGGTCAGTAGTTCGGCCTTGTGTAATATATAATATATATTAGGCCTCCATATAAGCCTAACATATACATATATACGCTGTCTTCCTGTCCCCCGACAATGAATTATTATTTTATATATGATTTCCTTGAGAGGTTCTTAGGTTGTAGTTCTCAAGCCAGGATTTGGATGCACTTCTAAAGTGTCATAAAGAATCTTAAAGTTAAATGTTAATTAATTTATAGACTGCAATAATTGATCGCCTCAACGTTGTATTTGATTCCTTATAACAAATCTAGAAGAGCAGGATTTGAAAGTTGGTAAGAGTTCATAAATATACAATGCAACGGTAAGCGGAAATTCTCAATGAAATATTTTCATATTCATTTTTGTACCTGTCGCTGATACAGAATAAATCATTAAATAATTTCATATTTTGGATCACTTTGAGACTTAATATAATGTTCCGCTAATGTACTGAATTACTTACACCGAATCATTGCAACTAAAAAACAATTTTACCAACTTTAATTTCGCGAATATCTTCTAATACATTTATTAATTCCCCACATATTGTTAAAACCGACTTGTCCAATTCATATGCCGTGGAAACTTGAAGAAAGCAAATGTAAGGAAGTGTATAGAAGGTATAAAATCCTAAAGTGGCAGTGTCTATGGTTGAGCGCGGGTGGTGACGTCAGGGCGGGGTTGGGAGGGTCGCCGCCAGATGGCACCGTAATAGCCAGCGTAACCAGGGCGGGAACAAAGCACAGTCTTTTGATAGACGTGACGGAGTGCGCTAGTGAGAGCTCCCTGTTTTAGTGTGAAAATGTGGAAGCTTTTTGCATTTTCGACTGTTCTCCTGATAGGTGAGTGCTGTTTGCTTATATTCCTCTCCAGTGTGAGTCTTGTAAAGAGCTGCCAGTGTAAAATACGTCCAGAAATGCTTAAGAAGTTCCGC